>NW_028281370.1:0-30372 GCF_059751285.1 Brachycentrus maculatus
TTATATATATCTATATATATATTTATATTTACATATATATATATATATATATATATATATATATATATATATATATATATATATATATATATATATATATATATATATATATATATATATATACATATATACATATATATAAATATTATATATATATATATATATATATATATATATATATATATATATATATATATATATATTCTAAATATATACATCTAAAAAACAAAACATAAGTCCAATATACATTCTATAAAAATTGAGCGTTAACGGACGTCCAGTTCAGAGCGCGGCCGCGCGCGTGCGTTTTGAACGCTTGAGATATGGGCCTTAATCTAGCAATAAATACACACTGTATGGTATTAACAGAAATATTATCGAGTATTATTTTAAAAATTCTACACAGCACCCAAGATCTACAGAATGCCAGAGCCAGCGCAGCTAAAAACATTAAAATATTTACCATTCGAACTTTACTATTTTCATATTATTTCGAGAAATAAAAATACTTTGTGTTCTGATCCACTCACATTTTTATTAACCAACTAGTTTCGGCAACAACCTGTTGCCCTCTTCAGGGTTACATTTATTACAGGCAACAGGTTGTTGCCGAAACTAGTTGGTTAATAAAAATGTGAGTGGATCAGAACACAAAGTATTTTTATTTATCGAAATAATATATCAATATGATCCACAATGTTAATGCTTTCAATATTCAAAACATTTACTATTTTCGTTGGAAAACAGTGCGATTTCGGGATTCTAACAAAAATCCCGTTGAAATATTCCAATGTTAGTGATTAGAAAATTGGGTTACGAATAAGGGTTTTATTAACGGAAGTATCTACTATAATCGTGAAAGAGGAGTTTCTATTTTTTGTAAGATGTTTAGATTAATGTCTATTTTCCTATTAACCCTTTAAAAACTATAAAGAATTATCATAATTTATTGTAATTCATACTGTGATTTTTCAATGTTTCAAAAAGCATTTTTTATCTCAATTTTTTTGTTAAATGTCTCAGAAGTTTTTTTCCTGTTGATATTTCATTTCATTTTAATCGCGAACAAAACGCCCTTCTGACCGGCGATGGGAAATGCAAAATGTAGCCGCATGAATTTTTATCCCCTCAGGGCCTTTTATGTTTACGTCTTCATAGGAGTTCCTACCCCGCGCGGGGCCCGGGGAGGAAGTGTGAAAGGGTGTTTAGCCGAGGAAAAAGAGGGATATTTTTTATTCGCAAAACAATTGCCCACAACGCGAATTACTCACATATTTGCGCTTATTTATTTTACTGAAAATATATGTACAAAAAATATATGATTAATTTGGTTAAATTGAAAAAGGGTATTTATTTGCTCGTGAGTTGTTTGTGGTTGAGATTTGGATATGAAAATATAATTTCCGCTTTGTGGTCATTTTTTTAATGGATCTGCCATCGGTTTTTGGGTGGATGAACATGAAAAATAAACTAAATTTAATAAAAATATTTTTAAGTTGTCCAAAGCCTTGTTAAAAAAATGTGGGGTTGTCTCCTAGAATATGCCGCAAAATGATGCCTACTTTCAAAATGCGCCAGATCCATTTCAGTCGATTTACCATGCATAAAATGCAAAATACTCCGGGTAACATTTATGTTTCAAAAATTAGTCTAAAAAATATTATAAATCAGATAATTTGCCCATTTTTTGGATTTTTTTTTCAGTATTTAAAAAAAACACGAGACAGAAACCGATAATGACGTCATCTTAATTTTTGACCTATTCCCGCCCTCTGATTGGCCGATATGGGTCAGAAGGCAAGTTTCATGAATATAGCGGAATTTGAAATACAAAACTGTTTTTATGTATTTTTTAGCAGGGTTTTCAGGTATATATGGAAAATGTTTTTAACAATAAAACCCACAATTGGCATTCCGTTAGAGTACTTATTTTAAAATCTTATAAAATTGGATCTGGAGGATTTTGAAAGTAGGCGACACATCGCTCACTCCTTTCAAGAACGTCATAAATCAAAAATCGTCAATTTTCAGTTGTGCATGTTTTCGGAATGCCCAGAAAATGTACTACATCCCAGCAAAAGCGGCATATTTTTAACTTAATATTTACCCGCTACAGGGCAGAAAGTGTTGTTTTTGCATTTTGAAGAAAAGGTATTATTTAAGTATTTTTATAAATATACTAAGTATTTTTCAAATGGAGAAAAAACCTTCAGGTTTTACCTAAAAAGATCTGTTGTACAGTAAAAGGTTCAATAAGTGGCTTCATATTTATTTTTTACACATTGTATTATTGTGTTAAACATTAAAAACGTTCTACTAAAAATCAAGTTTTTTGATTTATGACGTTCTCGAAAGTAGTGAGCGACATGTGTTTAAATCATTTATATTTAAGGAAAGAATGCATGGCCGAGTAAAGCATTATCAATAATGGTTTGGTCATGTGAATCGAATGAGTGAAGAGAGAATAGTAAAATAAATTTATGAGGCGAATGAGTGTGGTAATAGAAGCAGAGGAAGACCGAAAAAAATTGATATGATCAAGTATTCCAAATACTTTAAGGTGGTCAGAAGTCGATAAAATCAGCGGGTATGTATGAGGAGATGCAAGTGTTTTTGTGCAAGCGAGTGTTTTTGCCTAGAATTTTCACTCATGAATTACATGAAATTATAGCAATCTTAAACTTAAAAAGTAAATCCACTCACGAGTAGGCATAGGCTATGAAACTTAAAAACTTGAAGCCTGAGTAGGGTCATGATAAGCGGTGTTGCATAAGCCGTAGCTAGATTTCAGAGTCACTTGGACGTTAGGTAATTAAAAAAAAAGAGGAGATGCAAGAATGCGGATGAGGTGAATATAGACAGATTGGTGTGACGTTCTTTTCTCTCTACCTACCCTTACGGGAAAGTGGCGTGATGGTTAGTTAGTTAGACATAAAAAAACCTTAGTTGAAAAGAAATATAAACCGAAGGAAAGTAACGAATACCATCCCTATCGGATAATCGAAAAAGTAACAGCTATCGATTAGTCACATCTCTAACGCATAGTAGTCGCGCAGTGCGTCGTCTTAAAATGAGATTATTTGAATACACATTCGTACCGAGTAAATTAATAAAAGTAAATTAGCGAGTAGTTCCACATGGCGCCTCCCCGGTGAAGCTATTTCAATCTGTATGTAAATGAATTTCCAGCAACTACTGTCTGCCGCTAGTCACTGGATGGTTAGTAAATACAAGCGATTGTAAATATACCGACAATTCTTATAACCGGTATTACCAAAATTAATTTTCTCATCGCCGGTATTATGGATATTATTTTTTATGAGAATAAATAAAATATAATATAGTAAATAAATAGAATATAATATAAAAAGAATATTTATAATAATGAGAATAAATATTTGATGAAAATTTTAAGCAAAGATTTCACTGATTGAGCAAGAATTAAAATGAAATATTATTTGTGATTCATACAAAAAGCAGCCTCCAATCCATTTTGCCTTCTAAGGATATCATTGAGAAAGGTGTCTAGAGATGGTTTGGGGATGTGAATCGAATGAGTGAAGAAAGAATGGTTTAAAAAAAATTATGAGCCAAATGTGGTTGGTAATAGAAGCAGAGCAAGACCGAAGAAAACGTGTCACGATCAAGTATTTCAAATACTTGAAAGTGGACAAATCAGGAGTTTATAATAAACGGCCTGTATGTATGAGAAGATGTATGAATGTGGAAGAGGTGAAGATTGTATGCAAAGACAGATTGATGTGGCATTCTAGTCTCTTTGCCTAACCTTGGTTGGTTTGAGAAAACTTTCATTAAGCATTGACCTCTTTATTTAGATGTTTAAAATCCTGACCGGATTTTTTTACGTACTGGCAGACGCCTGAAAACATGATTTGATTTTTTTTATGCAACTTATAATTTGAACAGATAAACAAGGATATGAACATACCCAAAAATGTTGTGAATGGATTGACGTTGATTTTTATTTTATTTAGTTATAATGGTAGTAAATACCAAAAATAATGTAGAGCCTAACTTAGTATAAGCTGTTACTGCCTTTAGGTTTTGTATGGCAGCATACTTAATGATGTTTTTTTTCTTCACATCAACCTTGATAAAGTACAGCGTAACAAACATAATGCATAATTCATGATATTTTTTTATCGTAACTACTAACTCCTGTTTTATTGTAAATTCTGAATGAATCTCTCGGTAAAAAATGTGATTCGGTTAAAAAATTGCTATTGGTAAAGCGAATTAAGAACATCGGTAATGCATGCCCTATTCTCTCGGGTCGGTAGATATGACCCGGTGTTATCGTCGGTGCAGCATTTCCCGATTTGACTTGTATTAGTACGATAAATTGATAGAGCCGACCGACGGTGAACAATTTACTGACTAACTAATGACATGTGCCATGTGAAAAATGTACCCAATTTTCGAGTTATTTATTACGTGAATTCTCATTAAACCATGAGCATTTTAAACCCTTATTGATAGAGTACATAAAGGTTTTTTAAAATCCATTTTTCGACTCTGATTTAGTAGTGGACGATTGAGAAGCATATTTTCATTTTTCGAATAAACCTTTATACAAGTATATGATTTTTTGACATCTCATCAAAGATGAAGAAAATATGGAATTAGGGGCATTTACGGGGCTGATGACCGTCATAGGCTGGTTTAAGTGATCACTTTACACACATTCACCAATTCTACCGATTATTGATAACCACACTACTCAAATTCTTGGAAGTTCTAATATATGAACCAATTTTGAAACATTATTCTTGAATTACTAGAACTTCACTAGAGACATCTATTGGTGAGATGTTAAGAAGCTTTTTATTGAGCAGAAACTCTTATATTAGTATGTGAGGTCCGAATCCTGGATTATAATCACATTCATGAGAAACGCCATAAAATACCATTTTCATTTTTATTATTTAATAAATAATATCTATTGGTATAATAATAAATAATAATCTATTGGTGAGATGAAAAGAAGCTGCTTATTGAAGAGAAACTCTTATATTTTATCTTTATACAATTCTCAAAAAACCTGGGACTACCTCCAAATATTTACTTTTTTATTTTTTGATCTCCTTGTATTATGAAATGATAAAGTTGATTGTAACAACAACAACAACAAAAAAACACACACACAAATATACAATTACCGGTTTTACAGCCTTGTCTATTCAGAAGTAAATATTATATTTAAAATTGAAAAAAACTATTTTAATTCATGTGTGAACATTTTAATTTAAGTTATTTGATATTTCACAAGCCTAATTGATCTTAATTCACAAGTACATATTATATTAGGTTGTAAGATATATTATCTCAGATTTTTCTTCAACAACGAAAAATATTTTAATTAAAACCATTTAAAATTAATGGTGACTAAGAATTGAATACAGGAACACATGCATATCATATAGAGTAACACTACTGAGTTGAAATTTACCACACACTTTAGTAAAAATACAAATATACAAAGTAATACCTCAGTACAAGCATAACGCAGTTCTTTTGATGGCGATCGAGGAATAATTACTTTTTATAATTATATTTCTATTCAAGTAATGAATGAGGTCAACGCGGATCTTACTAAATTCTTAATAAGTTACAAATTAAAATGATCGACATAACACGATGCAGAGCTTTATACGATGTTGGTGTGATAAGGGCGAGAGAGGTAAATAATTAGGTTAGGTTCGCATTATCTTGATAACGTCACAGTACTGTATTATTTTCTAGTTAGATTACAGGGCAGGCTACACGCCTCACTGTTTTTTAAATTTCCTGAAACCGATCGAAAATTCAATCACGTCATTTAGTGGCAATCCGTGACCGCCGGTACTAAAATTTTATGTTATTTAACAGTGAACACATATTCCAAAACAAACCCTCTGATTTGATTATAAGGTAAAACATAATTAACCAACCAATACTCAGTGACTAATTTTTGTTTGTTGTTTGTTGAAGCTTTGACTTATTCTTTAATTTAAACATAGACCCAAATTAGTTATAAGTTACACTAAAAGCTTATATTGTACCTAAAGTACTTATTACAAAGGAAATTTACAAAACTACATAAAATAAAAAAATAACAAATGAAAGGGAAAGATTACAAAGAGAAACCAAGCATATCTTTTTTTATACCTGTACAGCGTTATTAGGAATTTGATAAATTATTTTATGATTGTTAAAATAAGTGATGTAACTATCCAAATTTTCCTGAATCAAATAACAATAATATTAAAATAATTTAAAAATGTCCAAATAAAAAAGACCTTCTGGCAAAAAACAAGTTATTGGAAAAAAAATGTATTTTTGTTCGATTCATCGCTAGTTATAAGAGATGTTTAAAAAAAAAATATTTGGGTAAATTTGCCTCTTTTATTTTATATTGTTACATTTATAATAACGATGTGTCAACAGACCGAAGTAAGTATATTTACAGGATTTTTTGACCGATCAACGGGTACAGTTGAACTAAGAATAAACCGGTATTAATAAATTAATTCCATATTTTTACAGTTTTATGGTAACGCAATTTTTCGATAACTTTATACACCCTAGTATTTATATTTAAATCGTATTCATGTACCTTTGTAGAATAAAATTGTTTTATATACAGCGCTCATTCTGTTTGTTCTACGGAGTGGAGAAACACTCCGAGTCTCGAGTGTGGGTACTTTACATCGTCTACAGGATCCCGAGTCCCCCACACTCGACAGCGAGAGACGCCGCGCGCTGAGCCCCACTCGACATCCGGCCGACGCCGACGTCGACACCTTGGTGGAGCGATGCCGCCGCAAGTACGTCGCGATGCCTTCCCGATTTGTAAACGCGAAGTTTCAAGCAACTCAGACAAACTCGGGAGGGAGGTAGGCCAGATGAAAAGTGTATTTGTATTAGAACCGCGCTCGGCAATTGTGACCAAGTTTATAGTTAGCAACTAATCGTATTTCCGTGACCTAATTTTAAAGTGAATACAACTTAGTTCCCGACATTATGCTCGGCTTTCTAGCTACTCACGTTGCAAGAACAATAGTTTATCAATGGGTAACACGAAGTTGCCGTATGAAGCACAAATACGTAATACAACTTGACTTGACGATTTTATGAAGCGGCGCGATCTGTTGAATAAATTTAACCCTTTGTATTCTCAAGTTCATTACTCATTACTCATTACTGAAACCATTCACGTAAGTACGTACCTACAGTAATAAATACAAAAAATCATTTTTCTAATTTTAGTTTTCACTCATGAATAATGATTTTATCAAGTGATACTGCAGGAATTACAGGTATTTAGTTTAATATTTTTTATTCAACTTTTACTTTTAAAAACTTTTTTATTAGTTCATTTTCATATAATTTTAAAAATGGTGAAATATGTATATTTATATATATATATATATATATATATATATATATATATATATATATATATATATATATATATATATATATATATATATATATATAATTTTTTTCCCATTGGACTAAGCGGTGGATGCAGTTATTAGTCAGCAAAATTTGGTTTAAAGCGGAATAATATTATATTACAAAATAACAAAAAAATGTATTTATAAAAAATTAGACATTCTGGAGAGCTCGACTTGATCAATAATAAATAATATTGAAATAATGTATATTTCCAATTGAAACCGTTCAAACGTTTTTTGTTTTAATATGATATTATTTTTAATCTCATCCCTTATTTAATAAGCAGGTACATAAATTCAATTCACCTATATTCGATTCATCCGCAGCCAATTAACTGAAGTGGTGTTACGGCACAATAAACCGCTCCTTCAGTAAGAAAATAATATATTTTTGCTAACCAGATTATCGAGGGTGGATAAATGATTGGAGAGTATAATAACGGAATGTTCTAAAGGGGTGAAGTCTTCTAATCACGTTAATGGTTATGCACGCACATGTACCTCTACGTATATACAGGTACATATACCCAATGCATAACGGGCTACGTATATAATGTACTTCACGTGTTTTCATTTCCTAATGGAAAACACTTTGTTGAGGAAGTTGCGGTAGATGTTATTCACAATCGTTAAGGTTACTCTTATCTTATGTGAAAATATGAACAAGGGGAATTGAGACAGTAAAATGGTTGTTTATCCATATTATAAAAAGATGGTCACCTCACTAAAAAAGAGAGACAAAAGATTATATTATTACTATTTCAATGTTTTTTTTTATTGAAATGTATAGCACTTTCTTTAGGCAACTACATAGAATACTCTGAAATGCGAATGCTTAGATGGTCAGAGAAAGTGTCCCTTAGAGACAAAATAAAGAGTTTACGCATTCGTGGAATCCTGGGCGTTACACACGTTACGTTACGTTAACAGACATTAACAGGAAGGCAGAGGAAAGACAATTGAGATGGTATGGGCATATAGGACGCAGAGAATCCAAACATGTAGTTAGCCAGGCAATAGAAATGGATCTTTCTCGAAAAATATGTAGAGAAGGACCAAGGAATTCATGGGTGATGCAAAAATGCATGGCCTAGGTGACCTTGTCCAGGATAGAAAGACCTATAACCTGAGGATGAAGAGAGCTGACCCCAGCAGTCAACAAGGACAATAAGCTATATATATATATATATATATATATATATATATATATATATATATATATATATATATATATATATATATATATATATATATATATGTAATTATATATATATAAATATATATATGTATATATATACATATATATATATATATATATATATATATATATATATATATATATATATATATATATATATATATATATATATATATATAAACATATCGTATAAGATGATTACTGAAGCCAGTCAGCGATAGTTTTTAAATATCTACGTCCCAGTTGTCACTTTAAAAAAAACAATAATAATTCATTGTTTTTTCACTCGGTATAAAAAATTCATTTAGCTTAAAATAGTTTAAACCATCCCTAATTAAACAAATACTAAGTACGCATTACACACAAAATTGTAGTACATATATACACATACACCTACTCGTATCTTGGGTAGCCGGGAGTATTTGTAAGCGAGTGGGTCGACTTTTTTTATCATTGGCCATAAAAGTGAGAGTAAAACTTTATCGTTTTTCCATCATTGATCTTTTTGTTGGACGCTGTCTGGATCGATCGTAAATTCTTAATGTAAGTTTATGTATAACGTATTAGCTACGCAGGCTTTAACAACTACATTTCATTTTTGCTTTTAATTTCTCATCAGGTTAACGATAAGTTTAGCTTAAAAATATGCTTACCAACTGGTTTCAATGGGTGTATTTTTTCCAAGTAATAATGAAAATCGTGTAATCTTAAAAGTAATGAATAACAAGAAAACTCCTTTCAAGAAATACGTCATGTAAATTAAAATGATGTATATTCAATATTTTATTAAATTTACGATTGTTGTTTGCTGAATATGCTTATTTTTTAGTCTATTTGCTTGTGTATTTTTTCCTATTTATTCAATCGCAAATCGACATATGACGTTAATTTCAGAAAACTACTGAATGTGAGTCAACTGGTAGGTCAAGCCATAAGTAGCTGTGGTATAGGTACGTATAACAACTAAAATCTTTTGTTTATTTTCTTGCAATTAGTAAGACTCATATCCGGCGTACTCGATTTAACGTCAATTATGTACTAGACTGCATCTGTATGTTGTTTTATTGTTGATAAGCTTGATAAATAAACATAATTTTCGAAATTTAAGTAAAAATATAAATATTGTTTTAAAGTATCTCAATTATTAAAAATAGTTATTGAAATGTCTATTCTACATACATATATATCTCGGGATATATATGTAACTATTGCTTTCTCCTATAAATTATTGCAGCACATGTTTTAACTTTTACTTAAGTACCTAGAATTGTATAGCTATAAGGATCCCATTTAATCTTCACATTAGTTTGAAAATGCCATAACAAGGCGAAACAATTGTCACAATTTTTTTTATGTGTTTTTAATAATAAAATACAATTAATTAGACTCTAAAAATCAGTGTGTAATTTTAATATTGAATTTATAAATATATATGTATGCATCCATAAGTTTTTCATTTCTATCTGACAATTCTATGAAAGTTTTACAAATAAAAATAAACAAATTTACAAACAGATAAAAATGATTTTTGTGAGGTATGGTCATACACCATACCCCACAAAAATTATTTTTATCTGTTTGTCATGGTATGTATGGTGTAGAACTGAAACGTTAATGCAAATGAGGATAATATATTAAGATTTACTTGGTTTTACCCCCTTCACAGTAATTAAGCACTCAATTCGCCTCAACCAGCATCCGGGATTGGTCCTCCACTGTTTGGTCTGTGAAGAATCATCCCGGCTCCCGGCTAAAGTAGGCGATACCAGCCCCGGGATAATTGAATTTGCATGTAAATGCACAAGGACCGGGATGAGCTGGAGCCAATACGAACGACTGGCTGGAACTCGCTATTCGCTACTCGCTCGGCACAGGAGGCCAGACTTAGTGCAAACACTAAACAGTGCAGCAATTCAACAGAACCGCAATTCAGACTCACTTATGGCAGAGTTAATCTGATTATTTTATTTTTCATCTATGGAAGATTGATTTCACTTAATTGGATATATTCACTAACACAGAATTCATTCCACCGGAGACCACCGGAGATATCACATATCTAGATGTATATTGGATTTTTTGTTTTTGTTTTTTTTTTTAACATATATCGCTCACATTTTCAACAACGTCATATATCAAAAATCGTAAATTTTCAGCTGTGCATGTTTTTGGAATGCCCAGAAAATGAAGTATATCCCAGCAAAAGCGGGATATTTTAAACTTTATAATACCCGCTACAGGGTAGAAAACGTTGTTAATGCATTTTGAAGAAAAGGTATTGTTTAATTATTTTTTTAAATATACCAAATATTTTTCAAACGGAGAAAAAACTTTCAGGTATTTCCTAAAAAGATCTGTTGTACAGTAAAAAGTTCAATAAGTGGTTTGATATTTATTTTAATACATTTTATTATATTCTTAAACTTTAAAAACGATCTCCTGAAAAATCAAACTTTTTTATATGTGACGTTGTTGAAAGGAGTGAGCGATATGGAAAACATTTTTTTAAAACTCCTGACCTTTCAATAATTGTTTTCTTTTCAAAATCATGTAATTATTTCGAAGAAAAACTTATTTTTTCAATGCAAAAACTGTATTTTAAGAAAAAAATCAGATATGTAAAATGTTAACTGGGTTTAGAGAAAATTAAGTTGCGACTTGAACAACGAATGCCGGGCCTTAATTTCGAATACATGGATGCCTGTTACTGAAGGTTATTGAAAGTAAATATTTTAATATACGAGATTATTTCAATTTCCAAATTGTTTATCATCTAAGCACACAGAACCAAAACTTTAAGTTGGAATTATAAACTAGCAAAATAAGTAAATATAATAATTTTAAACTCGTTATTAATTTAACGTCAATATCAGAGTTTTATCGCGGACAAGCGGCGATGCTAGCCGCTTACAGTTATACAAAGAAGAAGAAAAAAACATTACAAGTGTAATAAAATTAGTTGATAGATTCTCAATAAAAATATAGACAATGCTTTCGAATATTTATTTTTAAAAGCATTTTTCTCTGGTTTACATCTATAGATATAATTAAACTTTATGGTATTTTTTTTTCTCTTTTAAAGATGGTAGGAAATGTTCTGGCTTATTTATTCAATACTAGTTGTACTCGGCCACGCGCTGCTGTGGCTTAGTCTGGTTAAATGTAAAATAAATAGAAATTACACATTTCAAACATGTTTCATTTCATATGCTTGTGAAAAATTTAAATAAGTTAATATTGTGAAACAAGACAATATCGAAAAAGTCAACAAGTCAATTGAAATTGTATATTTTTTTGAGTTTTTAGAGTCGAAATAATCGGCGGCCATGTATGAGGAGATGCATGTATGTGGAATAGGCGAAGAATATTTGGAAAGTAAAGGAGTGGTGTGGCGTTCTATTCTTCCTGCCTACCCCTGCGGAGAAGCGGCGTGATGGTTAGTTAGTTAGTTATATATTTAACAGTTTTAACTTTATTTTTTTTATGCAAGGCACGGTTAATTTTACGAAACGCCAATACAAAAACGAGTGACGATATTTAATTTAAAGTCAGTAAAACGTCGCTAATTTCACGACACTTATTAAATTTAAAAATCAGAGTGGAAAGATTGGGTTTAAAATCTCGATTTGCGGATAGAGATAAACTCTCGGTAAAATGATATTAATGGCAACGGACTGACTATAAATTGTACTACCGCTTCATGAACTGGGGGTAATGGAGTGGAAATGAGCTTAGTAAGAGAAAAAACCCGCTATTCAACCAAAGGCAGAATACTTACAGTCCAAGTCTTGCTTCCAGCCGCGAGCTGTAATCCTCCAGAATGCACTGGATTCTGGTACGAACAATTCTCGAACTGATCTTATTCATCAATAAATGACCAACCAAAGAAAATATCACCAGGGGATTAAAAATTTTGCTATAAATCTTTTTCAAAATAGTAAATCTTTCTTCTATAAACCTTTAAAATCATAGGTGGCCAACATTTTTAGCAGCCGGGCCAGATATTAGATATCAGATTTCATTCCGGGCCAAAAAACATAAATGCAGGTAATCAAACTATTAATAAGATAAGAGTTAGACAATACAAAAAATTAAAAATTAAACAATTTTAAATTTGTGAGACGTCTGATTTTGTTTGTCAGAACTAAGTGCATCAATGTTAACGATTGATGTTGTTGCTACACGCAAACAGTTTTCCAAATGCCAATCAGTGATTCTTGTTTTCATTTGACATTTAATATACTTCATTCGATTAGTATCATGGCTATTGTATAACTAGCTTTTACATAGCATTTCGACTTTGAGTCGCTCTAGCAGTCGGCTATAGCAGCGTGTATTCTTATCAATGTGTATTTAAAAGTCAATCGCAAAATGTTGCGATTGTTTGTTAACACGAATATATAATACTATAGAAGAAATTGTCACGATAGTGAGATACGTCCATGTATGGGATGTTCCATGCACAATGGAATGTTCTTTTGGTGGTTTTATGTACACTTAAAGAAAAAATGTGTGAAGTGCTCCGCTGGCCACAAGAAGACACCCGCCGCCCGCATGCGGTCCGCGGGCCGTGGGTTGGCCACCCTTGTTTTAAATTATTCTTATTATAAATAGAAATACTTTTGATAATGAAAACTTACGCTTTGTATTTGGTGTGTTTTGGTGTAATGACGACCAAATTCCCACAAGTCTACTCCGAACTTGAGCGCCCAATTTTTAACTCTGGAACAGAAAGAAAATGTTTCATTGTCATGTGATTCAATATTTGTGTAATCATCAAAACAGTAACATGTTGATCAGTGGCTGTTACAATTACAATGGAACCTAAGTGTTATAATTTTTAAAACATTTACAATAAAACCTACCCGTTAACTACGAAATACAGATAACTTCAACTCTGGACATTAATTTTTAAAGTGTTTAGCTTTTTTGAAATTGGTTTTCGGTCCATTTTGCTACGAAATCAACAAAGCAAAAAAAAAAAAAATTATTTATAATCGTAAGGGAGTTACGTTAAAGTTACCTACAATACGTAGTTAAATCGTATAACCCCCGTTTATAATCGACGCCGACGCCCTGAAATATCAACAATGGCTTCTGTATTTTTAGTATTTTAAAGTGTTTAAAGAAACAAACAATTTCGTAGAAAAAAACTAGCAATATGCCTCATAAGCATAATATACATAATAAAAAGAAAAATTAAAATAAATCACAGTAATCATGTAAATTTTAATTCATAACATAAAAACATCAAAATGAAATAATAAATTTTTTTTTTTTTATAATTAAAGTATTTTTTTAATGATTTGCAAAAAAATATATATATTTGAAATCATTAAAATAATTTCATCAAATATATCTAGTTACATAACTGATAATTTTAACTTCTGATGATTAAGAGGTCATTTTTTAAAATTTATTTAATCTTCTTAGTAAAGATATAAGCTTAAGATATATTAAGTAACAAATGAACTTTTGAGTATGTTTTAACACTTCTATGTATTTTCAAAATCACGCATATCCAAATCAAATATTTTTTAACCTCCTTGGGAGTTTAATCCGCACTTTGATACGGCCGGGATTTTTCACATTAAAAAATAAAAAGATTTTGTTTATGATTTGTGTTACATTTTTAATAAAAGAATAATACATTCAAAACATGAATATTTCAAATAACGAGTACTTATAAAAGCTGTTAAGCCACGATCTCGTTTTTAAATAATTATAAAAAAAGGCCGATTTTCGCATTACACTGACGATTTTCTACTTCCATTCGCCAGTCGTAGGAGGAAAATAGCCACAAGGGGTGGCGTGGGTCAAAGATCATTATTAGATTACCGATGATAAGCCGTTTCAGATTTTCTTATTTTTAAAGCTGATAGTTATAAATAAAATCATGCTTTTTAAACATTCATAGTTACATAATTAGAACTTTTAAAATGTGCTTTAAATATTCAGTACATTTAAAACAGTATCCCCAATTTATGAAAATACCATTCTCCCTTTACAGTATACGTTGACATTTTGAACCGTTTAAAAAAATGTTGAATATTCAAAGGTTTTTGTAAACAGCGGTAAAATTAGCGCTGTACGATATGTATCATTTTAGATGGAATGAATTTAGGAATTTCATCTTCTACTACTCATTCGTAAAAAAAAAACTTTTTATTTTCCAACATTTTTAAAACCAGGTCTAAATTAAAAAGTTATTTCATTTAAACATTATTCGAAAAACATCGTTTTTTATGTAATCTCTATTAAAATTCATGTTAAAACATAAATTTTTTAAATTTTATGAAATTTTTGTGTGAAAATACTGGATTTTATTCCCCAGGGATAGATATTGAAAAATACTCTAGATATTTCAATAGAGGTATTAACGGTTAGGGTATTAACGAGGTTCGCGATCCTGTCATGATGAAAGTTATACAATGCTGTTCAAGAAATTACGTAAACTGGACCATATTAGATTCAAACTTTAGACATAGACTCAAAATATTGTCTTTAAAAAACTGGCCCAAAATAAATAAATTAAAATAAAACAGGCGTTTCCTAGCATACAAAATAAACCGAAATATTGTAACATGCATAAATTAAGTTTTTTTGCTTTTTTTATTTTTCTAAATTTTTAACAGATACAGAGCTTCAAACTCGTATGTACAGCATTCTTTGTCGCATGGCATATAAATAAGTTTTGAAAATGAATTAAATATGGATTTTATTATTTTATTAGTTCAATATGGAAAGAATGGTAAGTGTTACGTATAATAGAAAGTGAAAGTGATTTAAACCAGAAATAAGAATAAGATTATTAAATTATTATAAATATTTAAAAATAAATTATTTGGCAGCCGCACAGCGAGAAAGTGTTTTTTGTCATTGTCAAGCCTTATTTTTATAAACAAAATATTAAAAATTTAATTGTTTATGTGTTTTTATTTTATCATTTTGAAAATTATGGCCGCAATTCAAGAATTAGGTTCCTGAAAAAATATCTTTATAAAATTATTTTGAATGAATAAAATTACTATTCAATTAATTTTTATTAAAATTATTATGAAATTCTGTATTAATATACTACTGTTATTCAATGGACTAAGATTTTAATATATATATATATATATATATATATATATATATATATATATATATATATATATATATATATATATATATATATATATATATATATATATATATATATATATATATATGTATATATATATATATATATATATATATATATATATATATATATATATATATATATATATATATAACGTGGTAATATTTTCCTTTTGAAAATTAAGTGTAAATAATATGTAAAGTGGGTGTATAATAATAAAATAAACAATGTGTTGCTTTGTAATTAAAGTTTATAATTAAAGTTTATTCTTAATTTATCTTTATAATAAGTTTTATATCTATCTATCTATCTATCTATCTGATTCTGACAGTTAATAATATTATCGGAAGTCTTTTGTTTTATTCTGAGCGACGCATGCGGCATCTGGTGGTAGAACTGTTTTATGTAGGTACTTTTTGTAAGTACTTAATAAAATGTATAGGTAGGTACCTAGTTATTTTATTACATCTCCCCCCTTGGGGATGAAAATTCATAGTAAAATTTTCACTCGTCCTCCGGATCATCTTCTTGTAGTGAAGGGACTGGTATAAGTTTAGTGATATGATAAAGTTTTTTTTTTTTTTTTCCTCCTATCTTTTGTCCTTCTTTTTTTTTCTTTCTTTTTTTCTTTCTTGTTTTTTTTTTTCCTTTCTTTCTTTTTTTTTCTTTTTTTTCCGTTCTTTTTTTTCTTTCTTTTTTTTGTATTTTTTTTTTTCTTCTTGACCCTTTTAAAGTAGACACAGTTTTTCTCAATCCATTTGTTTTTTTCTTTTGAATTCCTTCATTTTTATTCAGATCTCTTAAAGTATCTTCTAATATAACCAAATGTACAACTTTTAATTGTTCATCTGCATTTTTATTCGATTCTAAAACTGGGTTCCGGCTTAGACAATCTACTTCTAAATTTTTCTTTCCTGGAGTATATTTTATTTCATCTTTCGTAGAAGTTTTTTCTACTTTATTTTTATTTTCATTTTTCAAGCACTGTTTCTGTGTTATTTGTATGTCTTCATTTTTATTCTGATCTTTTAAAATATCTTCTAATTTAACCAAATTTACAACTTTTAATTGTTCATCTGCATTTTCATTCGATTTTAATACTGGATTCCTGCTTAGACAATCTACTTCTAAATTCTTCTTTCCTGGAGTATATTTTGTTTTATCTTTCGTAGAAGTTTTTTCTACTTTATTTTTATTTTCATTTTTCAAGCACTGTTTCTGTGTTATTTGTATGTCTTCATTTTTATTCTGATCTTTTAAAATATCTTCTAATTTAACCAAATTTACAACTTTTAATTGTTCATTTGCATTTTCCTTCGATTCTATTACTGGATTCCTGCTCATACAATCTGCTTCGAAATTTTTCTTTTCTGGAGTATATTTTATTTTATATTTTGTAGAAATTTTTTCCACATTATTTTTATTTTCATTCTTCAAGCACTGTTTCTGTGTAATTTGTAAATCTTCATTTTTATTATTAATCTTATCATCCTCTTTTGTTTTAAACCAGCACGTTGCTTCAGAGTGATATCGAGTTCCCTTATTTAAATTTTCACAAATCTTACATGGACTTTTATCTTTAATTTTATCACTAGTTCTTAGATTTCCACGTCTTCTTTGATTATCTTCTAATCTTTCTCTCTCACTCCGAACATATTGTAGTAATTGTTTTAATACATCTAATGTTTCATCATCCATTTCCAATTAACAAAATTGTCGTTTTATAACGTGGTAATATTTTCCTTTTGAAAATTAAGTGTAAATAATATGTAAAGTGGGTGTATAATAATAAAATAAACAATGTGTTGCTTTGTAATTAAAGTTTATAATTAAAGTTTATTCTTAATTTATCTTTATAATAAGTTTTATATCTATCTATCTATCTATCTATCTGATTCTGACAGTTAATAATATTATCGGAAGTCTTTTGTTTTATTCTGAGCGACGCATGCGGCATCTGGTGGTAGAACTGTTTTATGTAGGTACTTTTTGTAAGTACTTAATAAAATGTATAGGTAGGTACCTAGTTATTTTATTACATATATATATATATATATATATATATATATATATATATATATATATATATATATATATATATATAATTCCAATTGGATTAGAGTTAAGATACGGTTTTTCGAAAACGAACCCTAACGACTATCTAGATGGGGGTGAGATTATAATCTTTCAATATTCCCTATCTATCGCCAAGGAATTCCGTCAGACGGGGTGGCTCGAAAAAATTGGGAATTTTCCAGATAGGAAGGCGGAGAGGAGACAGATGCCGGCGGTTGCAGTCATCGTGATTGATAGCGGGGTGCACGAGACACGAGACACCCTATCGCTGAAATGAATTAAGCCACCGATGATGGAGACATCGGAAATAATCGATATTTGGTGCAATTCTCAAAGCCTTTTGTCAATGATATAAATTTAATGAAATATTACATTATTATAAATTTTATTTGACCAGTGACCAGGTCCCGTCGTAACCAAAATCATCAGACTGATGTGAGGCTGGAAAAATTCTGTTTTATTTACACAACAAGGCAGGGGTTGAAAACCATGATTTTACATATTTTTTTCTGACAAAATGAATTTAAATTGAACGAGTTTAAGTATTGTAGTAAAATAATAATAATAATAATAAATATTTATTCCAGCTTGGCTAAGTGGTGGGTGCAATACTTAGTCAGCCATATATGTTTCACAACTTATTTCTTTATAAAATGAAATTAAAATAATAAACAAATAATAATAAAATTAATGAAAAGGAACGGCGAAAGAAAAAAAAGAAAAAAATAATTTCATGAATGTTAAGGTAAAGGTTTTAAGTATGATTTGATATTATTCTATTTTAGAAATGGATTTGGTATTTATATGGAAGAAAACTATTAATAATAATAATAATAAATTTGGATAACTTATATAGCGCCATTTTCGTAAAAAAATACCTCAAGGGCGCTATTAAGTTGTTAGTTTATTATATAAAATGCAGTTCCACCAAGAAATATCGGTACAAAACTTAAATCTAGTAAATTGAAAAAATCGACCAAACGGATACTATGCGTATCTCGTCTATTTAAGAATTATCTGGCTAAAAATATAAATTTAGTCTGTAAATAAATGAGGCAATTAAATCCATTTCCAAAAGTACTTACTGAAATATGACATCAAAATTGCTGAATCACGAATAAAGAAACGATATATTTCTATGTTATTTTTATAAATAACATACGCAAAAGATATTTTTTTATATATATCGTCCATAAATTGGTTTCTCACAGATCAATACTTTTTACCACCATCATTTATGATTGAAGAACAGAGTCATCTACCTGTTTATTTTTAGTAGAGGATTGAGGTCAGAAATTACATTGATTTAACCACCTGATATGATATTCAATAGTTCATATAGAGCCATATATACTACCTTAAAAGGCTTACGTAATTTATACTGAAATGATTTAAAAAGACGTTAAGATTTCTATAACAAAAAAGTTTATAATAGCCTCTTATATCAGAATTCTGTACCGAGCTTCCTAGGATATATGGCTTCAGTATTTTTTTAAATTTATTTACCAACTCAACATATTTTTAGTCTGAGGTCAAACGTAACGCAGATTTATAAATGGTTTATTAAACTAAGTCTTCGCATTAATAATCCCATTATTGGTCTGTACAGTAAAATCGTTCCAAACTTTCATCCAATTATGGGTTAGTTTTCAAATTATAATCATAAAGTGGAAGAGGATTTTCTTAACTTTCTCTCAGCTTAAACATAAATAAAAAGTCCAACAAAATAAAAAAATATATAAATTTAAATAAATTTAAAAAAAGAAGAATAACCTGTAAAGCCTCTACTTTTAGAAGCTTGTCTGCAGGTAGGATAGTAAGTAAAGGGAAGGTAAATGTGAAAAATACAAATACCCAGACTAATTGAAGATAAATCTTTTTAAAAATTATTTTCAACTTGGTGCGAATCGAACCCTCTACAGCGCCACGGCGTCTGTCAGTTTAGTTGCCTATAATTTAATATAAATTAAAGTAGAAAAATAAATAACATCACTGCAACTAAATGTAGATACCAACGGTCTCAGTGATTTTCTTTGTATATACCTGTAAATATTTGTTTATCTACGAGCATGTGTATACAATTCTGTTTTGCATTAATTTTGTACTGCAAAATCTTGCACGCCACATTCTTCTACGTTAAATCCCTCCTCATATTTCCCCTGCGCCCCCCACCCCTCACCTGCATCCCCCATCCCTCACCTGCACGCCTCCCCCACCCTTCACCCCTTCCCCACCCCTAACACATCGCACATCTCACCTTCTCATTAGCCCCGTGTTAGCGTTACAGTTCCGATGACACAATTCCAAAAAATATAATTCCTCGCTCCGTACTTATGGTACATATTCCTCGGAGTTCCAAGTTCTCAAGGAGAGCGTGTTTCTCCGAGAGGCGGCGAGGGTGGGAGGTCGCGCCTAGATCAATACCTTCCCCTCATCCCTCGCTGCCCCCGCCTCCACGGCCCTGTTTTGGCGCTGTGACATAATGCCTCGATTTTTTGCGCCCCTGAGAATTAATGTCCCACCCCTCCGATTCCCCTCTCCCCTCAATAAAGAAAGAAAAAATATATTAATGGTAACTTTAATATTTTAAGCGCGGGATTTAAACGGGTGAATTACTCAGGTAGGGTAAATTTCAATCAGCAGTAAAAGTGTAATAGATATAGGAACGTGAAATGATGTGAAAGGATCAAGTCCTTTAAGGACACTTCGATGCTTTATATTGGCACTTTAAATATGTCAATTTATACGATCGATTTATTTTATTAGTATTTTTTTTCTTCAATTTATATAATATTATAAAGTAACCATTTTTTATGCTTAGATTATTGGACGGTCTAGATAATTAAATAATTATTCTACCTGTACTTTTTGTGGAGACCTTTTAAGAGATCATTATCTTAAATTTTGTTGGGTTTTTGGTGTTTTTTGTGATTGAGATTTTGTCAATTTCATGATAGTACAGAAAAATGCAAAAGTAATAATTTAAAAATAAAAATCACACTATTACATCAATTTAGTATTTTTGGGTCAGGAGTATCAGTGCATCGAAAACTTTAGATTTTGAAATATGTTATTATTTCAATTTTTTTTTTCAAATAAGTATTCGCGTTATACACAAATATATATTTATTTGCATTAATATTTTCAGCTAAACCTAAGCGGAAAGAGTTCAAAGAAAAGGTTTATAGATTGAGGATTGGACCACAGATTTGACTTAAAGTCCATTTCGAAACACACCACGACATCACAAAAGTTATCGCACAACTCTAGTCCTTCCAATTTCGTCCTAATTTCGAAGGCGACGCTTTGACGATACGGTGATCATAAGTATGGGTTTCTGCACGGAGCTTCATATTTATAAAAAAATCGGAATGACTCCAATTAAGACAGTGGTAATATTGAGCAATGGCGTTAGATGAACGCAAGCCGTTATTTGACCCTACCCCGAGTTGAATAATCACTGATAACTTACTACGAAAATAACAAAAATTGTAATTTTCCAGATCAATTCAATTATTCAATTTTGTTAAATGTTTTTTTTTAAATGTTTTAAATAAATTACCTGGTCAAATTATAATCTAAAATAATAGAAACGAAAATGATATTTTCTGGGGTTTCTCATGTATGTGATTATAATCCAGGATTCAGACTTCACATACTAATATAAGAGTTTCTGCTCAATAAAAAGCTTAATTTCATCTCACCAATAGATATCTCTAGTGAAGTTCTAGTGATTCAAGAACAACGTTTCTTAATTGGTTCAAATATATATAGAACTTCCAAGAATTTGAGTGGTGTGGTTATCAATAATGGGTAGAATCGGTGAATGTTACACATGTGTAAAGTGATCACTTAAACCAGCCTATGACAGTCGTCAGTCCCGTAAATGCCCCTTATTCCATATTCTTCTTCATCTTTGATGAGATGTCAAAAAATAATATCAATTATTTAAAGTGATTTAAGTTAATGCTCTGGATATCAACTTATTGTTTTTGCATGTAGCAGCGAATAAATATTAACTTCACGAATTGATATACCTCTTTTTGATTTATACAAAAAGAAGTTTTGATTTAAGCAAAAATATTTGCGGAAGGAAGTTTGAAGACCACTTTTGGAGAACTGACACCGAATAATGGATGAAAAATGGCGCCAATTTTTCAATCTTCTATCCCAAATTTTCATATTCATCAATAAGAAGAAATGAGAACTTCTTCACTGAAAAGGTACCCACCTACACTAGGTACTAGGTTATGATAAATGCGAAGAAATATTTGCTTCGAAAGCATAACTCCCATAAGAATTATTTAATTTTTTTGTCAAATTGTTTTTATTTCACGAATTAATAATTACATTGTTAGACTATTTTAACGAGGGCTTTATTTAAATTATCTTCAAATTGTGTCATTCAAATTATTATTAACGACGAATTGTCACTTTATTTACAAATACTTATTAGTATATTTTTGTTGTTTATTAACCAATGAGTGCTTTTACCAATTGACAGGCATCAGATAAGACGCAATGTTTTTAAATATAATGAATTTATAAAAAAAATATATTACAAATAAATGTTATCATCACAATAATAAAAATTCAGATTATTTTGTATTTTATATTTATCAATTTATTGTGGCACTAATAAAACAGCTATGAATACATCCATTGGTGCATAAACTATTGTACGTACATATAACGCTCACTCCTTTCAAGAACGTCATATATCAAAAATCGTCAATTTTCATTTGTGCATGTTTTTGGAATGCCCAGAAAATGTACTATATCCCAGCAAAAGAGGCATATTTTTAACTTAATATTTACCCGTTACAGGGCAGAAAGTTTGTTTCTGCATTTTGAAGAAAATGTATTGTTTAATTACTTTTTTAAATATAAAATAAATATTTTTCAAATGGGGAAAAAACCTTCAGGTATTACCTAAAAAGATCTGTTGCACAGTAAAAAGTTCAATAAGTGGCTTGATATTTATTTTTAATACATTGTATTATATTTTCAAAGTTTAAAAACGTTCTCCTGAAAAATCATTTTTTTTTATTTATGACGTTCTTGAAAGGAGTGAGCGATATGTATTAAAGGCAAGGTGATTTGTCTCACGCTTTCAGTATATAGTACAAATTGAGCAATAGTGAAATCAACGATGAATACGCACTGCGATTGACGTATTTCTTGAAATTTCTCAGTCTGGCGATTTTTTCCTAAAGTGCAGATACGTGCAATTCATTTGAATGAGATTTACGCCAAACTGCGAACAGAAATGCGTTAAAACTCATTTCGACATTTGGCGATATGACATGGCTACTTGGTCACCCAAATCGCCCGATTTAACAAAATCGGATTTTTCGTGATACTATCTGAAGAGCAATCAATCGTCCACAGTCTTTTGCCTATTTGAAAACCACCTTTTTAATATTACTAGAGGAACACTTTACTCCAAGTCGTAGAAAGTGCCCGAAACCGAGCCGGATACTAGATATGATTTTCACAACTCAATCAATTTAATCAAAATGAATTTCAATGATGTCCATAAACGATACCATTTGAAACATGAAATCGTTTTGCTTAACGGAGTTATTTAATAAACAAACGATTCGTTACTTTTTAATGCTGTCCATAAAAGTTCACCCGTTTAATGTAGTAAAAAATCCTATTAATGAAGTAAAATAAACATATTAATATCGGGAAATAAAATTGTGAGTATAATTTGTTCTCCTTTAAAAAAAAAGTGACTCTTTATCAAATTCATAACCTGAAGGATTATTTTTATGTATTTATTTATAATCCTAGAGGTTATGAATTTGATATAGTCACTATTTTTTTTAATGTGAATAGATGATACTAACAAATTTATTTTTCCGATATTTATATAATAAAATACTAACAATGACTGGATTTATTAATTATACCTTACAATTCGGATGTGAGTGGAATCCATTTACCATGGAAGATATGAAAAGTATTTATATGGTTTCATTAATATTACTTTATAATTTGCTTACTAGCACAAAATCGTATTGAAGGAAGGGGCATACACATGCTTCCAGGAAAATAAGTCAGGAAGGCTGTTGTTAAAATAAGGTTTACATAAAGTTAATATTTTTATGTTTGGTTTGATTGCTGTCACAATTTGACAGTTAAAATAAATACTCAGACCTTCAATTTTTTATTCAAATTTACGGAAATATTCCTCCCACCCTTATTTACTAAGTGTATTGTTACACAGATTTTGATTGAAATGTGTTTTTAGTTAGAAATGTACGCTTTTAAGTATTACTTAATGAAACCAAAATAAAATTGATTGAACATTATTATCAGATTTTTTGCAAATAATTACAATGGATAATTATTAATTGTCGTTAAAATGAATATTTCATTTAAAAAACTAATAGTTTTTTTTTTATGAAATCTAAGTTCGTATATTCAAAATTGAAATGATATTTTCACCCCATTTACATACAAGCTTATGAACATTCTTAACAATTATATTCAAGCTATACATTTTAAAATTTGAAGTAAGTATTTGTTTTTGTCACATTTACACATACTCGTATGCTTATGAATCCTATTAACGATTAATTTCTAACTACATATTATTTTTTTTTTAAATGTTCACATCTTAAAGCACACTTAAAGTACACTCGACACTAATTTCTACGAGTATTTTTAATTTAATTTTCACTTGGTAAATTTACATTTTATTAAAATCTGTTGCGACATGACACGTAATTTATTTCAAAGTATTCCGCATCATTTTTAAACATGCGGTGTTAGAGAATGATAATGATTGAATGATTACCAAGTAAAAATTAATTTAAAAAATGATAGATTTTACCACAAAGTGATTGTAAAATAAATAAATTTAAATAAATGTTTTTACCATATTTTGTATCCTTGTGAAATTATAATGATTGATTTTCAGCACAACGAAAAACAAAGGTAATTTTGAAATGATATCAGGTGTAATGTGTCACTCTTCGTTATCAACACAGTTATAAGATTTAAAACCATTTTTATACGATATACGTCCGTTTTAATTTAACATTTTGACGCCGCTATCACCCTTTTCGGCACATAGACCACAGACGATAAACAAAAGGCAGGAATTGAAAGATATTGTCTTTGTTTTTTTGTCGTTGTTTTGAATTGTTTTACTTTAGATTATTCCCATATAAAACACTAAACGACGATAATTTAGTATGGAAAAGTATTATTATTAGATGAATGAGGAGAAAATACAGGGGTAACGATTTGCTTATTTTATTCGTTACGGACATTCGTTAAATTCAAAATTAGTTAAGTATTTTTTTGTGGATCAAAATATGGACATTCCTTTTTTTCCTAATGTCAGATATAAAATAATAAACTAACTTACCATCACGCCGCTTCCCGCAAGGGTAGGCAGTGAGAGTAGAACGCCACACCAATCTGTCTTTGCAAACATTCATTGCCTGTCCCACATTCATGCATGTCCTCAGACATAGAGCGCTTGTGCACTATACGGAATTTTACTGTCTGACAGTCCCGGTTAGCATTAAAAAACAGATGAATGGCTTGTGCACTTGTCCGTCTTTCTCCGGATCGGTGCGCTCGATCGGTGCGCGTGAACTCGATCACGCTAAACTGTCGTAGTCCCATTTATTTGAAAAAAAAAACCGGCCTGACGGACAGTAAAATTCCGTGTTGTGCACAAGCGCCCACCATACCCGCCGATTATTCTGAATTCTGAAAAATTTAATGTGTTTGAAATGCTTGATCACAAAGATATAAAATAAAACTGTATTTTTTAAATGTATTTTATAAACCCCATACATTTTCATAATTATCTGTAAAAACTTTTCCACGCGTTTAAAAGTAAGCAAATATTGACAAATAGATATTTAAAAATGAACGCAGTAAACACCAGCCTCGGGTAGAGTCAATATTTGATCCGGAAAATGTGACCCAAATGACTTTGTATTACGGGAAAAAGTTCAGTGATTCAAAATATGTACCCTATAAATCAATATTTCACCCACTTACCCAGTTAATGTTTGCTTAAAAGAAAGTCTGAATAGGTAAAGATATAGAACATACTCGTATACACATATACGGGCTTAATTCCATGCTGAGCTATATTCGGAAATGGTTAAAAATTACATTTCAAAGCAGATTAATAAGGGGAAAATGCGAAATATTTTTTTTTCTTGAAAGTTTTTCGCAGATACTTTGTGGCACACTTCATAAATATAAAAAAAAAACAACTTTGTTTTTAACCATTTTCTATTAGTATTTATTTTTTGTTTTTTGATTTTTGTTCTGGATGTTTGTTATGAATTTTTTACATTTACCTTCCCTATCCTTATATGGAAGTGAAACATGGAGTTGGCAAAAGAAGGATGAAAGTAGACTGAATGCAGTCGAAATGCGATCTCTCAGAAGAATGTGTAACAAAACGATGTATGATAGATGTGCGAATAGTGAAATAAGGAAGGAATGCAAAGCTGAGATAAGCATTATCGATAAAATTAAGAAAGGTGTGTTGAGATGGTTTGGACATGTAGAACGAATGAGTGAGGAAAGAACGGTAAAACAAATTTATGAGGCGAATGTTAGCGGGAAAAGAAGCAGAGGAAGACCGAGAAAAACATGGCACGATCAGGTATGCCAAATACTTGAAAGTGGTCAGGTTAGGAGTCGTAACAATCGGCGGGTATGTATGAGGAGATGCATGAACGTGGAAGAGGCGAAGAATGTTTGCAAGGGCAGAGTGGTGTGGCGCTCTATTCTCTCTGCCTACCCCTGCGGGGAAGCGGCGTGATGGTTAGTTAGTTAGTTAGTTACCTTCCCTATCCTTGCTATCCTACCTGCAGACAAGTATCTAAAATAGACGCTTTGCGGGTTATTCCTTTAAAAAAATCCTTATCATCATCGGGGTAAAACATGTACTAATTAGTATAGTCATGTAAAATATCGCGTTGCAGTTTTCCTTAAAATCATACTTTCGTTTAAATTCATATCGAGAACTAAAAAATGTATACAAATAATTATAATAACACTAAAACAAATCCTTTTCTGGAAAATGTATAAAACAGACGCAAGATTTGAAATGGATCCTTTGTATTTTAGCTTTCAAATTAAAAACGTTGTAATTTGTTTTTTAAATGACACGAAAAGTTCAAAAAGAAATCCCCTTCCTTATTTTAATAATGGAAGTAAAGAGAACCTTTATTACAGAGAGGGAACAAGCAATACGTCACATCAAAAGCCTTCCGTACAACAACCACAAGAAAAACTAATTAAATTAGATCATATTTGATCTATATACATGCTTCGCCATTTTCTTCCATGATATTTATGACAAAAAATATGCGACTGTTTCTTTAAAAATTTGAGAACAAACATTTTTAGAAAATGGGACTGAAAAGGACATTGTTAAAGGATCGCAAAAAATTGCAGAACTGAAGAACTGTAGCAGTCTATATATTACGTATACATGAAAAATGACATTCTTAGGGTAGTCCTTAGCATTCCTTGTAGTTCGCTTTTAAGGAGCATTATCATCGTTATTGTATATTAAATAGAGTAAATTTATGAAGCGAATGTAGTTGGAAAAAGAAACAGAGGAAGACAGAAGAAAACTTCACATAATCAGGTATGTCAAATACTTGAATACGGTCAGGTCAGAAGTCGAAATAATCGGACGATTTACGTTCGGATTAACGAGCTGGCATTGTATTTTCTTTTAAATAAGAAGATCGAATGAATTAAATAAATAATTCATAACCAAGCCAGAAAAAGTTATATAACCAAGAAACATTAGAACATTCGCTATATTAGGAAAACCTTCCCGAAACAGATTTAGTGATGGGATCGCATGACCAAGCAACCACTCCACCGCGGCGTTTCGGAAATAATTAAAGTTTTTCCGGAAGTTTTCTTCGCTCCCTGCTCCGTTAACAAGGTGAAACTACTACCAAGTTGGTCGGGAAACTTTTATACCTCTCCAGTTCCGGCAAAAAGAAAGACGAGTAAGAAACGGGGTCTGAATTGAAATGTGTAAGTGGAGAGTTTTATTGTAGAACGACCGACGTCCAATTATGTCATAAATGCCACGTATAACTCTAAGGGATTTGTAAACCAACGTATCAATTATTACGTTTCAAAAATTTGCATTTAATCACCCGCTACGTATAATAAACCAAAATTATCGACCAAAATCAAGAAATGAGTTACTGGTTCTAAAATTAAATTTACATAATAACCAACATTTCAAAGGTAAGAAATGCGATTCAAAACCATATATTATTTACAAATGGAGTTATAATTTAGAAAAATTTAAATACTAGGTTTTTTTCCAAATTTGTTCAAAGTTTATTTTGCAAATATCTCGGTAACCTTCAGTATAGGTAAACATTTACTTATTGTAAGTTCGGACAAAACTTTAGAACAAACATAATCAGTTTTTTCAGTTTATGTATCATTTAACCCAAAGATAGCTTTAGAAATCATATACTTATTAGTGGTAATCCCACATAACTCATATTTAAGTCGTGCCACAGACGTGTGTGTCAGTCACGGTAATTGGTTATTATATATGTACACAATTTAATGAAACATTACTTAAGAAAGATTATTTTCCCAGAAAATTAAACGAATTTGATTCTATAAAAACAAACTTTTATTTATACCTTAAGAGGGAACTCGCAATCACTAGCGATCGGCAGCGGTAGAAGCTAATCATCGTTTCTGTGCACGATTTTTAAAAAATGACGTTTTTAAGAGTACATTTAGAAGAAATATTTTTATCATCCTTTTCTATTTAACTTCTTACCTTTCAATGACTGTTTTCATTTCGAAACCATATATTTTTTTAATAGAAAAATTTATTTTTACAATACAATACCGATGCTTTAAGAAAAAAATCAATTACGTCAAATGTTACCTGGGTTTAAAGAAAATTATGTAGCAATTTATCATATACACTCGTTTATAGGGCCTTAAGATTATTTCACTAAAATAATGATGTTGGCCTCGCTATTTCTGTGGTTAATCTTTAACCAATTATCTCCGCCCGCTATGTAAATTGCTGAGATGCGCATTCTTGTATGCAGCTTTCTGTCCCCTTCCCCACTTGTGTCCCCCGCTCGCCCCCACCTCTCGTGTATTCAATATTCTGCTATCACTCATAAACACCGCCAGACGCCGTCCTCCCACTAGCGCCAGTACTGGTACTACATACCTACTATGCTCGTAAACCTGGCGGTCGCTAGACAAGTTATTTTTCCCGCATTTTTTTATTGTCGCACTCGTAAAGGGGAAATATCGTTGAGTAAATAAGCGAACATTTGAGCAGACGAGACTTGAGACACCCCATTCCCGTCGCGCTTTTCCGACGTCTTATCCGGGCTAGGCACGCGATATGCATAACTCTACTGGCATACCTAAGCAAATACGTAACACGTATATTTACGTAGAGTGGAGTTCTTCAGTTATGTTTAACGAATTAATTTTATGGATACGAAAAACCTCCTGATGTCAAATGTCGTTATGTCACTTTTTGTGTCGTTTCTTTTTTTCTAAGTAATATTGGTCATGAATAAAAAAAATGTAGTAAAAAAGTAATCAATGTATTATTTTAAGATGTATATCATTATATTACTTTTGGGTAGATTTGTGACAGGTGATTTAACAGACCATGAACAATATTCTAAAGATAGATACTAACTAGTAGATTTTTTGTTGTTGTTGATATTATTGAACACTTCGTTTAACAAAATAAATAAGGATGAGTATAATTTGGGTTCCGTTCACACGTCAGTCTTGAACGCTGGTAATTTACTACAAATATGATTTTAAGTGGAAAAGGGGTGGATACAAGGTATAAAGATCACTCTAAACTCTTTTTTATGGAATTTTCGTTACAAGATAAAAATTTTAACGGATGTAGCAAATTCGGAAAATATAACAATAACATATATTTCTTCATGTCAGTAAAAAAAACTTATATTATTGAGTAAAAATGAAGAATTAATCCAAATCAAATTAAATTAACAATTCTGGGCAGGTTTATATGAATTAACGTGTCCCTTGCCATATTGATGTTAAAATGCCATAGTATTAATACAAGTCAATAAATTGATCAACTCCTGTCAACCCATGACGTCGACGTGATAAGCAAGTATTCAAATGTCCTTACTAAAAAGAAATCACCTATGTGAATTATGTAAAGTGCTTTTCTTTCAATTAAGTACTGTCCTAATGTCAAGTAACAAGTAATAATTACATCGAACTTTGTCTTCACACCCAATTACTCAAATATAGACAAACCAAAATATCCTCCTAGAGTAATAACAGTATATAAAAATTATATTATATTAAAACACTGTATTATGCTCAATTTTCTTTTCATTAAATACTTGTATTCTCCTGATACACATAAACATATAATTTGTACATTTTTTCTTCACTTGATTTTATAATACCATAATTATTTCACATTTATACAGGACTTTCAGGAAACT
>NW_028281371.1:0-15000 GCF_059751285.1 Brachycentrus maculatus
TGTAGTTGGAGGGATAGCAGCGGATCTAATGACGGTGCTAGTACTGAACTCGTAAATAGGCTGCTTCCGATTTGGAAACGGCCACGCCCCGGTGTGCGTGGACTGAGCTTTATAGTACTTAGTAATATCTTTTATCTACATGCACTTCGTAATCCACGTGCATATTCTGGCACAGTTTATCAATTATATTTACAAATGCTATTGTACAAGTTTTAACTTGAGACAAAGCATAAGGGAACTTTCATAGCTTCATACACAAGCTATATATTTGAGCGAGTGTTACTTAGTACTTATTTCAAGAACGTCATAAATCGAAAATCGTCAATTTTCAGTTGTGCATATTTTTTTAGAATGCCAAGAAAATATACTATATCCCAGCAAAAGCGGCATATTTTTAACATAATATTTACCCGCTACATGACAGAAAGTGTTGTTTTTGCATTTTGAAGAAAAGGTATTGTTTAATTATTTTTTTAAAGATACTAAATTTTTATCGAATGGAGAAAAAAGATTCAGGTTTTACATAAAAAGATCTGTTGCACAGTAAAAAGTTCAATAAGTGGCTTGATATTTATTTTTAATACAAAACATTGTCATATTTTTTTAAACTTTAAAACGTTCTCCTGAAAAATCAAGTTTTTTTTAAATTTATGACGTTCTTGAAAGGAGTGAGCGATGTGTTCACGTACTTTGCTAGGAATGAGCATGCTTAAAAATTGACGGCCGTTCGATATTCGGGCACGCTATTTGCAACGCGGGTAGAAGAGAGGTATTTTAAACATGTGTGCAAACAAAACAGTTGTGCTTATTATGAGCATACTAGTTTCAATAAAGTTCGTAGTGGGGTTTTCTGCACGACTTTGCTCCAAAATGGAGAGATGAGAAAACATTTAAAGATTTAAGTTTATATCGAAACAATGAATACCTATGGAATCCGCGATCGTCAACAACGATCGAAACAAAAATTAAAAACTTGAAAAAAAAAACAAAAACAATTACAAAAATTACTTACCCAAATTGTCCTATTCCTTGTGTTTTTCATTATTAATGGCAGATGGTTTTAGACGGTAATTTGAGTTCTGTCTGAAGGACCGCTTTATTTTCCATGTTCACTAGACTGAGCCGACAAAAAGCATGCTAGTAGCTAGTAGATGTCATGTATGTCAGAGTATTTGATTTGAGCATGCTTATTTCATTTATTATGCGTATACAGGCTAGAGAGCATGCTTTTTATTAGCATGTGTATCTGCTACCTGGAAGTTGTACCTATTTATGCACTTTTAATGAACTTCTTTCGAGTGTTAGTTATAATTTTGATGGATTTGGGATGCAAAAACCATTGGTTACTAGTACCTACATATCTCTGTAGGATATCGACTATTACATTTTTTTTGTAATCTGTTCTGTCCTTAAAATATATATTTTTAAATGTAAAAAATATTGTTTAATGTTGAAGTACATCTATCGGTGAGATTAATTGGAGATAATCCAGATTTTGGGAACAAGTATTTGGACACACTCAAAATGTTTGAATTACATATTTTATATTTTGCCCTGTGTTGGTTTTGTTAAATTTTCAATTTTCTTATTTGTATTTTTTTGCTGTTTTGTTAACATTTATCCTAAAATGAGTAATGGGAATTACTCATCGGGAATATTATAAATGTGACATTTATGTGTGTGATATGTTGGTAAAAAAATAATAAATAATCTTTCAAAACCCATGTTTGTGTATTTCTGTTTTAGTGTAATACAAACCCGCATATAAAAACTGACCCTTGTTATTTCTCGAAGGTCTACCAAAACCTTTATAATGGTGTCTAATAACTACCTTTTGAGCTGCATCTATAATTTCAGTAATCTTCTGATCAAATTTGCTTGAAGAAGAGATAAATAATGTACATAATATATGTATAATACAAGAGTGCGTCCCTGCCTTTGTAGAACCAGTTAAATTAACAAGATGAAAAATTTGGTCCAGAGAATTGTACTAAGTATAGTATTAGAAAACTCCGAACTGAAGCCTAGTCATAAATATTATGCAAATCGAATTAAATCGTTATTTTATTTAAAATAGTAACACATTTTACATGCATTGATTGATGGATGGGTTCGCGGCGATATTTGATCGTTCAATTTATTACCCTGACTCCCCTACTAATTTCTACTAATAGGAAAAGTTATCATACAATTTATTGATGAAATTCAACAGCCACTATACAGGTAGCATTATAATTTGCACTAGATTATCCCTCCTGTTCCCGACACAGATTTATTTAAAAACATATTTAGTAAGAAGAAACAAAAAACCACTTCATGATCTATTAACCTAGTACATAATTAGCAAGGTAAATAATAAATACAATTCCCATATTAAAAAAGGATAATAATATGGCCATTTTATGACAGTCAATATTATAACCTGTTTCTACCTGTGAAAAGTAAAATCATGTTTTTTTTTGGAAAACAGCTTTTCACGCAGCAAAGGCAGAGCCACCTGTTGAAAGTAACAGAAGCTTATAAAATACTCAATTTCACCCATGGCAGACACCGCGCTTCTTGACAGCAACGAGCATTAAGTATTTTCAATGTTTTTTATTGCTTGGTTGTATGGATTTTTAATATTTTCATTACTTCAAAAGCATGGTGATAATAAACACGTTAGAAATGTGTGATCTGTTTTTTCTTTTCCATTTAACCAGACGTCACATCAACGCGTGACCATATACATCTAGTAAGAAATAAAAATAAATAATAAAGCACAAATTGTACGTCAGTTTTTTTTTAAATAACCTTTTGTAAAAAAAAAAGTGGTATGGTTCGGAATTTTGTAAGTGATCGACTTATTTCTTTTAATACTAGCAGAATCTTTATGAAATGGAATTATAAGTAAAGCTTGATTATGGAATGGGTAGTGAATCAAGGGTTATAATTGGGATGGTAAAATTGGATATTGACATCTCAAAAAAGATGAAGAACTATATGGAAGTCTGGGCATTTACGGGGTTCAAGTGATCACTTTACACACGTGTAACATTCACCAATTCTACCCTTTACCCTCTACACTACTCAAATTCTAGGAAGTTCTTTTACAATGTTTCAAAATTGAATAATATATATATATATATATATATATATATATATATATATATATATTTATATATATATATATATATATATATATATATATATATATATATATATATATATATATATATATATATATATATATATATATATATATATATATATATATATATATATATATATATATATATATATATATATATATATATATATATATATATATATATATATATATATATATATATATATATATATATATATATATATATATATATATATATATATATATATATATATATATATATATATATAGAAGTTCCAAGAGTTTGAGTAGTGTATTTGTCAATCAAATTATTATTCATCTTTGTTGAGATTTTAAAAAATAATATGATAAATAACTCCTATAATTGGAGAACAAGATTTGTGAGCAGGTATTTGGACAAACTTAAAATATTGTTTAATTCGATATTGTTTAAAAGATTTGTGGGATCTATTTTTTAACTGGTGTCATTTAGGTTAACCCCTAATATTCTAAATTCTGGATTGTCCACATTTCGGATTTACTCGTACTTAATCAATATTCACGAATAAATAAGTTGTAATTTATTCTGCTGTTCTTAAGTATGTAGAACTACCGTATTATGCTAATCGTATTCTAATCGTCGAATGATTCTCCCATTCTTTTTAATGTGTTTAACCCACTATTATTAGTAAATACTTGTTAGTTAAAATGCTAATTAAATAGTGGATTTGGCAAATACTTATTGCTAACATGGTGTTTTTTTTTAAATTCGTTTGCTTACTGAATCATCCAGCTTGACAGATCCTTTTAATTATAAATTATTTAGTTACCATTTCAAACTCAGGTTCGTTTTAATAATAGAACAAGGTTAGAGACCTATATTGCATAACATTCCAATATGCAATGTAGGTTTTCTAAAGAGAGTAAGATGAATAATTATAATTCTTTAGAAGGTCACAGTTGCAGTTGGTATGCATGTACAGCATCCAGCTTGCAGTCTCATAGCCCAGAGGTATGGTACTCGCTGATTGTACCGATATATCATGGCACTTCTCCGGCTCGCAATGCGCAGAGAACACGACACAAATCGTGAACTCGGCTCCAAAACGACCCACTCGAGTGCTTTTCTCAGAAAAACAGATACAACGAACACGCTTCTATTCATTACTGCGACGCCATTTTCTGCAAACACTTCGTTTTGTGTCAGACTTGCTCGAAGCGTGAAAATTTTAACATTTCAGAGGAAAAAAGGCATTGAACGGATGGCGCCATTTTATTTTAAAACCAACCTTTGCCATATCATTATAGGAGAATATGGAATTTCATCGATTGGTCACTTTGTGGTAAAATATATCAATTTTTCATTTAAGTTTTGCATAGTAAAAATTTACTATTTCTTAAAATCACGCATTTCGATGCATTCCACATCATATTCAAACACCGTAAAGAATATGGAAGTCTGTATATTTATAGGACCTACGAAATATCATAGGCTAGTTGAAATAATCACTTTACACATGTGTAACATTCACCATTGTACCTATAATTGACAACCACACTACTAAAACTTCGGAACTCGCCGAGAACTCTCATGTGAAAGAAGGTGTTGATAAAAGAATATACACAAATTGAAGGCTATCAAAATGCACCGAAATGTGGACACCGCCACAACATAAGGTTTCTGAAACACACAAATATGTCCACACCGTCGCAACAAGGTTTTTGAAACGCATAAATATGCGTATAATACAAGATGGAATAAAGAACACCATAAGAAAAATATGCGAGATCAAAAATATCATTAACTGGGGAAGGCAACGAAGAAGACAATGGTATTGGCATGTGAGGAGAATGGAATCATCTAGACTCCCCCATATTGCACTGCACGGCCTACCTTAAGGTTGACGATCAAAGAGATAGATTGACAGCTGGGAATCGAAATCGCTGGATGCTAATCCCTCTTAAAAACAGGCCACAAGGCCAACACCAAAATAAGAGAAAGAAGAAAGTAAGAAAGATCGCAGGTTAATGCGCTGATTGAAACGTAGCTATTTTAGTTCAGTGTCAGGACATCGCAGGAAACTAATATCTCGTAAAATACAGGCCACAAGACCTACTCTGAGAAGATTAAAAACACAAATATGTGCACGCCGTACACAATGAGTTCAGTCGATCAGCGAAATTGTATCTAGCTGTCGATCATACCTAGCTCTGGCGGAAACAAATGGAGCCATTAAACGGTAAAGCTAATGTCAAGAAGATTGTCTTTCACACGATAATGCTGTGGTTAACTACCCGTTACGGCAAGTGTAATAGTAGAAAGTACTTGGTACATTGTAGGAGATGCGTGACAAATGAGATAAGCCTCCAGATACATGCAGATAAATAACACAAATGCAAGATATTACAGTAACTGCGAAAGCTATTATGAAAGTGTTGCTTGTTTTCTGCGAGAATAATATCGTACTGTTTGCAAATTCTATTTGAGAACAGAATGATGAATTCAGCTATCAATTTGGTATGAGTACTAGCTATTGCACACAATCAGAAAAGGTAAAATATAAAGTCGACGAGGTGTGGGCAGAAGACAGATCTCCAGGCTCCGGAATATACGAGATTGGACGCGGATTAGAACCGTCAGAGTGCTGTTTAGTGCTACCTAAGACATGGACAATTACTCTCAAGTGATAGTTGACGTCAGGGGGACCTGATGTGACACACGAAGAAGAAGAAGAAGGTTATAAAAAGATTGAAAATATATAAAATATTTTACATATACAACCTTACAGAAACAAGTAAAAGCACAGGTTAAATACATATATTAAGAAAGAATAAAAATGTGATCATAAAAAAAGATTTGTGATAGTAAAAAGTAATGAAAAAAAAAGAATTTAAAAAAAATTAAAGCTACAATATTAAGGTGGAAAATTCTATATCAATTTGATTTCACCAATCCGGTAATAAACTTTATAATTATTGGAAAAATATATGTCTAAATATTGTCTAAATGTTTCAACTATCAAAATCACAACATTGTTAATATAAAAAAAGGAATTACTCAACAACGAGTGCACATCTTTAAAAAAAATAATGCAATATGGATTCGTTTTGGAAAAAAGGGATGAGATGAGAAAGGTGGTTTGATTTGCCCGGTTTATAATTTATTTTTATTTTTAAAAAAATCGTACCATATGAGGAGTACTGTGGATATGTATATTGTAATCTGAGATGCATTTTACGTTATAATATGCACATTTCTGTATGTTATTATCTCTTGATAACCGGGACAGTGCATTCAGTGAGTGCCGCATTCCTTTTCACATCATTTGAATACAATGAGCCGGGAACATTTCGGCTTCACACAATACTGTAGGGAAAAGGCTTTGTGTCTATTCTGTGCTCGCATTTACATACCAACGCACTGAGGTAACATGTCCTATTACGGTCAACTTTCCAGGATATGAAGGATTTAGACATTGGCTATCGAATCACATAACGACATATTTAAAAAAAATCGTTTTTGAATTCTTTCATTTTTAACTAATCCCTCTAAATAAGCGCACGTATTTGGTTACGTTCTCCATATTTCTAGCTTTCAATATTATTTTTCTATATAGGCCTTCTGTGCTCCACTGCAGGCCTCCTCTATTTCCTTCCGTTTTTTTCAGTATATTACTGTTTCCAGACAGTTTTTACCCCCTATGGCTATATCGTTGGACTATCTTTTTTGAGGTAATCTAAAGCTTCGTTTATTTTCATAAAGTCTTCATCTCAAAACTTTAGGGGTCCTGTCTTGCAACATGTCCTGCCCAATGCCAGTATAGCCACACAAACCATGAAATCAGCTATTTTGGTTCTGTTTCTAATTTATTAATTTCTTATATTATCTCTCAAACTTACACCAAGCATGGATCTTTACATGGATAATAAATTTTACAATATGCAATTATGAAATATTAATAACCATCATAATCCGGTAGCCAAAAAAGTAACAGTCATTTTTTAATTTATCATAATTTTGGGATGCGTAAGAAAGTCACGATTTGCTCTCCCATATTTTCAGATGTTTAGAGCAGTGCTCCGCAACCTTTTCTCACCTGCGACACACCAAAATTCTTCCTAGAATTCCGCGGCACACCTAAAGTTTTATTTCTATTGATTTGGCTTTTAATTTGTAGCACTCTATTTTAATTTATGCATTAATTGTTAAATAAACACCGATTTTTTTAGTCAACTTGTTTTTTTATTGTTAAAAAACATATAAAAATTTATATTGTGACAATTGTTTCGCCTCGCATTTGATTGAAAATGCCATAACTAAGCGAAACAATTGTCATAATATTAATTTTTATTTGTTTTTTCATAATAAAATACAACTTAGTAGACTAAAAAAATCTGTGTTTTAACAATTAATGCATAAAATACGTTGAAAAATGATGTATTCATAATTATTTTATAATTTTGAAATAAAAGACAATGTTATGAAAAATAATTTGTCGTTGTGTGTTAACACACAATGACCAATTATTTTTGCATTCAATTACATAATGTAAAATTTAATAAATGTCAATTACATTGAATTTGGTCGCGGCACATCTGAATCCTGCTTACGGCACACCGGTTGCGGAGCACTGGTTTAGAGGATAGCACACTACTCTGCTTTACAAATATCCTTTTCTACAATATTCATGCATCCCTTCATATATACTTTCTGATTATTTTTGTTGAAGACAAGTCCATTTAGTGTTAGAAATGTACTTGATAATGCAAGTTTTCTCAGTTTTCCCATACTTCCATTTTAAACTTCATTCATTTCATACATTTGTTTTACCAATCTTTCCTCAATCGTTCGTTCCGTGTTTTTTTTTTTATAAATACTCAAAAAAAAAACTAATCAGGTTTTTCGCTTGTCCGGGCGTTCAATTTAGTTTAAATGAAATTCGATTATCATCACTAATCAGCAAAAAAAGACATTTCGCACAAGAAAACTTTTTTCTTATAGTTTTTGTGAATTTGTGGGAATTCGAATCCCTTTCTCGCGTTTACTTTTTAAAGAATTAGCTTAAGATATTCAGGATTAGTTAGTTACAAATTTTTGAAAGTTGAATTATATGGTAATGTTACCATATATTAATCAAAATAAAACGTCTGGATTTACAAAGTTTTATTAATGCATTTGATTAATACTTTCTGGAAAATGTAATGGAATTGTTGTTGGTTATAGGCAAGCTTACCTTATAAATGACAATACATTGTATAAACATAGTTCTCATAGTTCTCAAATTACATCCAGCCTGTTAAGAGACATAAGAAATATATTTTAAAATATTCATTTTACCATGTCCATTTAGTCACAGCTATTCACATATGTTTCACTCATACGCTTCATCAATTATCGCACGACTCCATAGTGATAGAAGAAACTTCACACATCATGCAGGCATTAAATTCTCCTTTTTTATATCCTCTATTATATGACAATGACACTGATAATATCTTTATGACATTCTCACACTCGCTTTCAATAAGGTCAGTGAGGTCAATCAGCCATACATAATAAGACCTGCATACAAAGGATGTCTGTCTATGTGACCATCATAAAAAAATTCACAATTTGTCCAATCAAAGTCGACGTTTACAAATCGTCAAGTCAACGTCAAGTCACAATCGGGTATTGCCAAAAACATTGTTTTGATATACCTATTGATAAACTTTACAAAGTTAAACAACTTTGCTTTAATGACTTATTTATTATTAGTGCACTTTAACCTACCGGTTTTGACAAGAACCTTTTCTTCATCAGGGTTTATTAAATCCTAAAACATTAAAATACTCACAATTAATTTCATTCCCTTACCAAAAACTTCCACACAGTTTTGATAAGTTTTTGATGTTTTAAAATTTAATAATTTCTGATGATGACAAGATTCTTGTCGAAACCAGTAGGTTAAAGTGTACTAATAATAAATAAGTGGTTAAAACAAAGTTGTTTAACTTTATAAAGTTTATAAAATGTGCCAAAGTATCTGCGAAAGACATTCAAGAAATACCTATTGATATTTTAAAATATTTACACTGTCATTGATTAGTCATGTCCGCCTCTATAGGGTTATAATTACTAAAGATCTCGTTTCGATATCGTTTGTGCATAAATATTATCTTAAATCAAAACCATTAAACGGAACCGTTAGCTTCCAGCTGATCACATCCTCGTGTGAATGTCACAAGTACCGGTTCATAAACCGGAAGACGTTTTATACGTCTCGGGTGACAATATTTAATATAATTATTTTTATTTTATTGTCATAACCGTTCTGATGTCATTAGTCGCGTTGGTTGAACATTATACAGTAAAACAAATCGACGGGTAACCACGATTCACGTCTCTATTAAAATAGTATCAATGTTTGATTTATTGTTTAATTTTTTTTTTTTAATAAATAAAGTAAATAAATTCAAATTTCCCACAATAAATTTACGGTAGCACCCGCCGTGTGGCATGTTGCGGCATCCTGTTGAAACCAAAGCTCTGTCACATCAATGTCATTTAACTGAGGAACGAAGAAGTCAGTAATCATGGTTCTGTCATGTTCTCCATTGACCGTAACATTCTGGCCAGCATCGTCTTTAAAAAAAAATACGGCCAATGATTCCACCTGCCTATAAAGCACACCAAACAGATACTTTTAATGTATGTAAGGGCATTTCGACAAAGGCTTGGGTGTTCTCCACTCCAAATTCATCAATTCTGCTTATTAACATAGTCATTTAACCAAAAATATGTAGGTACATAGATACGACATAGAAATAAAATGGGTATAATAAGATATTTAAAAACTCATATTATGTAAGAAGTTCTTTTATTTTATCTTATTTTAACCAGGACTGATACCTCAAGCGCAGGACTAATCATACTGTCTTTATGTATTTAACGATCAATGTAGCACTGCATCGATGCGATGCAGTACCCTATGCACCATTTGGCGTGGAAAGGGTTACAAAGGAAACGGATTTTCAATAAATTATTACAAAAAATCATGATAAATTACCTTATATTGCGAGTTATTAGTATTATAACTTACCCCTCTCCTTATTTATAGAATTGTTTTTTTTATATTTTATAATTTAGTTATTAATGAGACCAGACGATGGAAGTTTAGCTTCCGAAACTAGTAGTCATTATTAAACTCAAGTGGTATAAAAACAAGTATTTCCTTAGTAAATTCACAAAGAAAATGCCGAAACAATAAATATAATAATATTACAAGCAACATAATTCCTATTTTTTTATCAAGTATTTTAGATCGTTATTTTATAATTATTACATGAAATAAATTAGTTTAATGGATTTAATCACGTGGGATGTTATTTCCGCCCAAAGGGTTTAAGATTAATTTTCCTGCCATTAATTTATTGAAAAAAGTAATCTGTATTACATTGATGCTGTCTGTCAAGCGTTAGTTAAACCGTTGAAAGCCAGTTAAATTGTATAGTTTCAATTGTGGTTTATCATAGTTAAAGTTTACATTAAACTTTTTTCTAATACGTATGACCGAATAGATTTTTATCTCATCACTTTCGATCTTTGGGAGATGGAGGTTTGATGATTACATATCAGAGGAATCATGATCTTAAATTGAAATGATGGGCTTACATGGATGTTGGAGTAATGTGATGCATTTATAGCTTTACTTATTTTATTTAGATTCATTTAGTCTTAAATAGGAGCTTTGCTTACTCTTTTCAAAACTAACACAAATGACATAAAATTTTACTTAAATTATAAATAATATTAAATTTTAATATTAACATTTTCCTTAAAAAATATATTATATGAACGAGTCAAATACGTCACATGAATTACGCATTGTTTGTTAATTCTAAAAAACGTTTTTTTTAAGAAAAAATCAACATCAGTTGACAAAAATTCAGAATAGATGCCATAAAATTAAATTTATTTAAAAAAAATATTTTTTATCAGTTTCGTAAATTACCATTTTATTTTAATACTTTGTCTTACTTTTACATGATTTATATATTATAACTATATTACATTTATCAATTTAAGCGTAAAACGATTAAGTCAGTTTTTTAAAGAATTGTGGAGAATCACAACTATGCATTCAGCTATTTTGTATCAAACTTCATCTTTCACAAAAGGTTACTAATGTTAGTATCTAACCACTCACAATAACAAAACTACTTGTCACTAAAATAGCACTATTCACACTTACAGCCACGTGAAATATTAATCACATGCGTTTTTGGTCGAGGACCAACACGCACTTAAGATTGTAAAACAACATGTACTTAGGATGTTTATAAAAATAGATCTGGGCTATATAGGTAAAAGGGAGTGAGCTTAAGTGAGTAGTGACAAGTCTTGCTTAACAAATGATGTAGAATGAAATAGTGGAGTATAACGGTAATTAGTGTATTTATTATATTATTTATTGATTCGGCATTAATTTTGTGGAATGACATATTAGATAGAAACGGTATTTAGGAAATTTCTTGCGGTGACTGCGATAAAAAATATACTGGCCAAACTGCGAGAAGTCTAAGAATTAGAATTAGAGAACATCGTCGTGGTCTAACAAGTAATTATTTTTCGGAATTTGCAAAACAAATCATGGAAACTAACCATTCATTTGACTCTCATACACTTAAATTATTACACTCTGTTACAAATAAAGGTCAAGTCATGAATAAATTAGAAAATTTAGAAATACATAAAAATTTTAATTCAGATAAAACAATAATTAATAATATACTGTTTCAAAATACGTCACCATTATTATCAATGTTTTCTTTTAAAAAAATGTTGTTCCTTAACCCCCCTACAACCCTATATATTAACCCTTAACCTATATATACACCTAAATATATTTTTATTCGTTAGTTTTAATTTGTACCAGAAGATGAAAACAATTTTCGTTTTCGAAACTAGTCGTAAATAAAAATAAAACTCAATTCAGTGGTTAATTTAATTAAAATAGTGTATTCATTGTTCTGACAGGGAGATGAATTCGTCTCGAATCCAGTAAACTAAAACCTTGGTGTGTGGTTATTTACTAAAATTACAAACATTTCTTAAAAATCACCAACTACAAAGTAAATGGTATAAATATTAAAAATGTTTATAATATTCATTCTTTCAAGTTTTAAAATAAAAGAATAGTGATATGATTATCTCATACGACAAGTTTATAGCGTTTCAAATTTCAAAGTTTTATTTTGGTACAGCTGTTTTACATTTTATAAGAAATGAGATATCTCAATATTCTCAGATCCATGAAGGTTTGTAGACATTTGAACTTCTAAAATGAATTATTATGACATCAAAATGTCTATACATAATACATGCGGGCTAAGTGTCTTTTTACTGTTACTCTGAAGGAGCCGGATAATGAAACTATTGTAGTGAAAAGATCTGTTATATACACATAGACCCTACTACCAATTTCTCAACAGCATTCATATTCTTCAATAGTCAATTATAAAATATAACTTTTTATTAAATGCAAGGTTTAATTAAACAAAACATTCTAAGTGTGTCCAAGTTCTTGTTCACGAGTCGGGTTTCTCTACTTAGTGGTTATTTTTACATTTTCGACAGCAAAAATAAAAATAAAATCATGTTTGAAGACGTTTCCCAGTATGTGAAATAATCCGGTTAGGATCTTGCATATATCAAAATAGAAGAGTCTCTGTTAAATAAAAGCTTTCCCAATCCAAACATAGATGGCTCTGGTGAAGCATGAGCAGTGTCATGAGATTAATGATATATATAAAAAAATATAAAATTAAAAAAAAAAACCCTTATCCGCACCCAATGGTGCATAGGGCACTGCGTCATATAAACGCAGTGTTATCTTGATCGTTTACACATGAAAGAAAGGTGATCAGCCTTCCGCTTCAGGTACCAGTCCAGGGTAATATTGAATAAATATTACAGTGAAAAAAATCACTTTTATTTATTTTACCCCCCTTGGGAATCGAACCCGGGACCTCCAGAACGGTAGCCGAGCGTGCTGACCATTACACTACGGAGGCGGACAAATGATATATATAGGAGTTCTTAATATTTTAGTAGTATGGTTGTCAATCATGGGTAGAACGGTGAATGTTGTACGTATGTAAAGTAATCACTTAACCAGCCTAAGATAGGTCGTAAGTCCTATAAATACCCAAACTTCCATATTATTCTTCAAATCTGTTGATTTGTCAAAATATAAGTATTTTCCACTGAGTTAGGAATTCGTCTCTAATGAACATTGGACTTGGTGGCATTGCAATTCGTTTAAAATTCGTAATTTCGTACATTGTACGAAATATACAGCTCAAACGAGCTAACTAGGATAGTAAAATTCTGAGAACAACAGTCTCATTTTTTGTCAATAATATAAACCTTAAAAAAATATGATTGGATTTTATATATATGACCACTCAAATTCAACATTTCAAATACCTAGCATCAATTGTGAATGTTCTGAATATGATGTACTTAATAATACTCAGACTGTATTTGTGGAGTTCCTCACCAAAAAGTAACGTTTCCAATATTGCACAAAAAATCCTTTTAATGCAAATCTGTTCTGTTTACTGTATTCTTTCGAAATCTTAATTAAAGTTGCGACAAACGTGACCAATCCTGTGTTAAACCAATTTGAAATCATTGAATCTAACCAAAACGTAACAATTTTACAAGCGAGAATTCCTGATTACTCAAAATGATTTATAATGGAAATGTAACGTTTTGGTGAGGACCTCCACATTTGTGATTGAGATTTCAAAATCCTATTTGGCTTTTTTCTCAGTCTAGTCACAAGTCTACAAATCAAACGTCGGGTTACTAACAACTATACAGAGGTCAAACACTTAATATGTGAGATACTCCCATGCGAAATGTAAATGTTTTTAAATTGGGAAGGTGTGTCAAGTACCTTTTTTGCGAGCCATCCACAAAAAAATATACCATTCATTTAAAATACATGCACAGTAATACGTATAATTAAATGCGAACACGTAAATACATTGAAAGATCAAATAAACAGCGTGGGCTTTAAACGGCACGGTGAGGTAAGTTCCCAGGACCCTAGATACTGTGGATCTCATTTTACTCGTATTATATTGATCACGTATCTATACGTGTAATCCAAATTCAAGGTTTTTCACATTTACAAAAAAGGATGTTTTTTGTTCAACATACTTATAATTAAGACAGTGGTGCCGTGGTTGGTAAACTAAAAGCTCCCACCAGATTCTCAGATCCGGTATAGAAACTTTTGGTTTCATTATTTTTTGACATCTCGACATAGACAAAGAAGAATTTAGAAGTCTGGGCATTTACAGGGCTTACAACCGTCACATGTTTAAGTCACCACTTTACACACGTGTAATATTCACCGATTCTACCTACGATTGACAACCACACTTCTCAAAACTTTTATACATATATTGATCAAACTGGTTACACAGTATGCGAGAGTTAACTAGAGGCATTTATAGTGGGATGAGGAAAGCTTTCATTTAGCAGAGATTTCTGGTTTCCATTCAGACCATTAATTTTTTAAAATCTGTCCTCTTTTTTTTTAATTGAGTGCGTGTGAGAGTGTGATTTTGTGTGTGTGTGTGTGTGTGTGTGTGTGTGTGTGTGTGTGTGTTTACATATATAATATTGGTCCAAAAAACATATTACGACCAAGGAAGAGTTATATTACAATTTATTTTATTATTTCTCGAAAACAAAGTTTCGTAAATCTAGTTTTTATCAAATTATATACATATTTATGTTTAGCTATATAAATGCATTGATTTTTCAATGTATATCTATTTTTACAAAAATGTTTTTTTTATTAGATATGCAAAATAATGTCCCAGAAGCGGAG
>NW_028281371.1:17500-42500 GCF_059751285.1 Brachycentrus maculatus
TGATTTTAGCGAAATATCGTACAACATTTTGAGTGTTTCCAAACATGTACTTATTCACAAATCTGGATTATCTCCAATTAGGAGTTATTTTTTACATTATTTTTTGACATCTTAACATAGATGAACAAGATCAATATATCTAGAATATCAATATATAGTATTTTAATCAATAAATCTAGAAGTTCCAAGAATTTGAATAGTCAATCATGGGTAGAATTAGTGAATGTTACAAGTGTGTAAAGTGATACTTAAACCAGCCTTTGACGGTCGTAAGCCCTGTAAACGCCCAGACTTGCATATTCTTCTTCATTTATGTTGTGATGTAAAAAAAAAGAAATGTCGTATATAAAATATAATATAAAATAATATTTAGTACTAGGTACCTAAATATGAACATTTTGACGCCCTTCAGGTGGTACACGAATAGCGAATACTCGTGACTCGTGACCGAATAACACTGTACTGAGGTGTCCACTTGTCTAGTTCTCACAATCTCAGTCAGAACGTGACTTGGCACCTCACAACTCCAGTCTTGAACCAAAACCCTGGTTGTCGTCGTGTCATCGACATTTTCATGTTCCTTCAACAAGGCATTGTACGACTGCAGAGAGCTTCCATCGTTTTTTGTTGTCATGAAATGTAAATGAATTTATTATTATATTATTTGCACATCAAAATTAATGAAAACGGATAAAATTATAAGATTTTTACAACTAGGATAATATTCAATTTATAATTGTATATGTTTTTTTAAATAGTAGGAATTTAGTAAAAGATTTATGAAAAGGTTTTTGTTTTAAATAAATTTCCCTATTTTTGTCTTATTTGATTTATCTAACTGATTTTTTCCTTTACTCTTTTATTCAAAACTATCTGTATTCAGCTACGGGTTGACTGACATTTGTAATGGATTTATTGCACAATGTTTGAGGGTATATAATATTTTAGCAGCTGACAAGAACCATGACGTACGCCATGAACAATGTTTAGTAATGCGTGCGTTGCTGTTATATTCAAAAGATGGCATTGCCATTGCAGTCAAAACAATGTGTTTTTCTATGTGACACATTAAAAAACGCGTAAATCCAAAGTATTCTATGAATAACTTAAGAAAACATGATTTTGAAAAAGGGAATATTAACATTTTTATTTATAAGAAAAAGATTTATAATAATGAAAGTTTAAAAAAAGACTTAAAAATTTACATAACTCAATTTTTAACAGTACAATTTTTAACGACAAAAATAATAAAAGATTTATTTGTTGATTTGTCTTTTAATTTTGTAGAACTATTAGCGTTTGAAACTGCCATAACTAGGCGAAACAATTGTCACAATATTAATTTTTTATGTGTTTTTGTTAATAAAATACAACTTTATTTTTTGACATCTCATCAAAGATGAAGAAGAATATGGAAGTCTGGGCATTTACAGGGCTTACGACCGTCATAGGCTGGTTTGAGTGATCACTTTACACACGTGTAACATTCACCAATTCTACCCATTATTGACAACCAGCAAAATTATTGTGATCACTCAAACCAGCCTATGACGGTCGTAAGCCCTGTAAATGCCCAGACTTCCATATTCTTCTTCATCTTTGATGAGATGTCAAAAAATAAAATGAAAATAACTCCTGTAATTGGAGATAATCCAGATTTTGTGAACAAGTATTTGGACACACTCAAAATGTTGTAAAATACAACTTAGTAGATTCAAAAATCTGTGTTCGATTTAAAATTAATACATAAATAAAATAAAAGATTATAAAAAAATAAACATAAAGCCAAACATTTTTAAATATTTCCAAAAAACATCAGTATTCACATATTTTACAAAACTGATTTTGAATAACATTTTTTTAATCCCATAAAATATTTATAATTTTTTTCTTTGAGTGCCTATCCAATTATTGAAAATTGACTGTCACAACCAAACACTTTGAACTGACCGTTAAAACTTGTTAATTACCTACTGAAAAAGTCAATTTATAGTTGTATCTCAATTTCATCTTCATTCTCGTTTAATTGGTCTAATATGTCTAATGTAACTAGAATAGCTAAGTGATATATTAATAGCTTAAATAACGGTACCGTAAAGTGGGTATACATTGTACCAAAATATTGCATTTTTTCAAAAAATTGTCTATTCAGATCAGGTTTTTTACTTTTTCTGAGGTTTCAACTATTGCAATGTAATAACACATATACCTGTAACATGTCTGATATGTTTTTAAATTTTTAACTATTTTGCCTGTATTTTTTTTATATTTATATTTTGGTGCAAAGTATCCCGGGGTAAAGTACAACTTTGCACCATGATATTTTCTCTACACTTTTCGTACTAGAATCCAAATTGATGCAAAGTAAAGGCTATCCTACAAGTTTTGTTACACCTTATGAAGGGTTTTGGCTCACAGTTCACTAAATGCAGATTATAATATTGTATAATTATGGAAAAATAAGACACTTGATAGAATTTTTTTTTTTAAATATTGAAAAATCTAACAAAAATGTTTTTTTTTTTCAATACTGAAGGTTTAAAATTATATAAAATAAAAGGTGGATATTAAAATATATCGTACTACATAGGTAATAGGAATTAAAATTAAATTAGGTCTAAATATGGTCAAGTTCCGGGACGGTAAAGAAAACTCTTTTGGATTGCATTTTCGGTTCTTTTATGGAACCCACTACATCCTTCCAAGAATATTGAAGAAAGTCATCCTTCATCGGCCACTTCCACGATTTGAGACTCTCCTGCATGGATTTAACAGCCCTGTCTTTCTTTATTTCCAAAATCTGTCCCGGAAATTTTTATCCTTCATAATGAAATACGACATATTCTCCCACCTTCTTTTTTACTGGTCCTAATGAAACGGAAGAACAAATACGATAACTGGTTTCAGTCATCGTTTTTGTTCTTCTCCCTCTTCCTCAAAGCTTCCGTGTGAACTATAATCAGTTAATGCTAGATATGCTGGAAGTTTCGATGCGGAAGGTGGGATTATTGATGTAGTTGGTTCAGGTAGCATTTGTGTCTCGTCAACGTTCATTTCGACATTTGGATTGTGAGCAATGCTCTTACCTGGTTCTATCGGTATCGTTTTCCTGCGTTTTAAGACTGAATTCTTTGTGTTGAATCTGTTTTCTTCCAAAAACTGTTGAAAACTCTGGCGCACGTCATCGTCATACGCTTTTAATGGCAACCGATTAAGCAACTGACTAGTTTTAGCAACAGTCAAGGTTTTATGTCTTTGCAAAAATGATCTTATCCATTCAGAGCCTGGTACGTTGTTCTTTAATATTCGTACTCTTCTGCCAAATCTATCCAAATAGGCTATTAGAATGTAGCGAATGTTAAAAACACTCACTGGGAAACCGTACTCACTCATGTCTACTATGCAGTTTACGAAGGATTGCTCTTCGCCCTTGTCACATATCGGAGGTTTTCCCACAGGTTTTGTGTGCTGACCTTTGAGCTTATAGTTAATCGTCCTTCTGGGGATTTTCTTCAGCCTTTCTTTGACTGATTGTACCATTTTGAATGGCCTCCAAACACTGCTCCACTCTCTTCGGTGTAAAATCGCAGTATCGTCTGGCATAAGGCCGCTGTTTGTGTGTTCTTGACATTTTTGAAAAAAATATACCACCAGGAATTAAGTAAGTACACAAAACCTATAGATATTTAGCAAACATGTCAATTAGTATTAGCCGTTTTAAGACTTTTCATCAAATTAATTAACTATGGCCTTTTGTGGATACTTTGCACTTGGTGCAATGTTACCCCAAATGTGGTCAATACAAGTCAGTTCTTAAAAAAATATTATTTTTACAAAAACTTGACAATGTAACTAAAAAATACAGCATTTGAGAAAAGCAGGGCCTATCTACCTACGATTTAGAGACCACTCGCTTGTTGTAACTAGTTTCAGTATACTGATTCCACTGGATTTTTTCGGACACAATTTTCAGACAGAAAACTTTCTTTACGTTCGGACAGGAAAAACGCATTGAAGCAATAGCGGCCGACTGTTACTTCTATAAACTAAAAAGTAGATTGAAGTGCCATCTATCAGAAACAATAAAAAGTAGAATGAAAAATGACATGTATCAGAGATGACCAGCTCTACAATTTCTTTACAGAAGGTGGTGCAAAGTATCACCCATGGTGCAAAGTATACCCACTTTACGGTATCGGAATATTAGGAAAGTTGGATTATATTATAAAATAGTGATGTGACTATGTGTATCAGATGATTCACCAGCGTAGTATGAATGCATTAACTAGCTAAATAACAAGGGAGGTGAAACTAGTTGTCCTCTGCACAATTTCCATCCAACTACAGGCATGTATTTACGTCCTCCGACATTTCCTACAACGCATATAACGGTATAAGTTGCTTTTAACCCATTCAAATCTCGGTGGTGTTTATTATTTTTTTTCATTTACAACATTTTGAGTGTGTCCAATTACTTCATTAATTAATAGTTTTTAAATCTTCATATATCAAACCATAGATGAAGAAGAATATGGAAGCTGGGCATTTACAGGGCTTACGACCATCATTGGCTTGGTTGAGTGATCACTTTACACGCTTGTAACATTTACTAATTCTAACCATGATTGACAATCATACTACTCAAATTTTTTATACTTCTGTATATATATTGATCAAACTTGTAACACAATATGAGCAAGTTCAGAAAAGCCATCAATTGTGGGATGAGGAAAGCTGTTTTTAAGCGGAGAATCTTTTATTTTGTAGGTGAGTGTTAATGATGTAGATAAATTAACTATTCAAATTATAAGCTAAAATAAATTTAAAATCATGTTTACAAGCGTTTCTCAAGTATGTGAATGTAATTAAAGATTCAGACCTCTCATACAAATGGAGATGAATGAATGTGAAAGGGGAGAATATTGTTATGCTAAGACAGAGTGGTGTGGCGTTCTATTTTTTCAGCCTACCCTGCAGTGAAGCAGCGTAATGGTTAGTTGGTTACTTTTACAGACATTACGTATCTACTTTGATTTTAGCAGTAAGCTTTTTGCTAAGAAGCCATATCTTCCTACGAATCAAAAACAGACTAGTAGTACTGGTCAAAATGTATACCCTATACAGTCGAAATTAGAGGGGAGATAGATTTAAATAAATAGTGTTAAGTGAAATTTAAATAAAAAATCATAAAGTGATTGCTGAATCACTCAATACTAGATTAGGATGAACATTTTAATTTCATTTATCAATTTGGCAGTCACATTATTGTAAAAATATCCATTTTTAATTTAAGTTTTACTTTGTAAACACCACTATTTCTTAAAATCTATTGCGACACGTGTTTCAATGCATTCCGCATTATTTTCAAATCGATATGCATCGAAACATTTGTCACAATAGATTTGAAGAACTAGTGGTATTTACCACGTAAATTTTAAATTAAAAATGAAAATTTTGATTTGGGAGATAATCGGAAGAAAGGGGTTAGGATGACGTTCAAGTAACAAAAGTAATAAGGTTCGTTCGACAAGTAAAACAGCTTAACTCCATTCTCGAGCGCTCGGAGTCATATTATGTACATACTGTGGTTATTGTGGCTATAATTTACAAATTACCTACGTAAACTAGAATTAATTTAAGTAGACAGTTCAAAGTACAAGCTCGTATCCCTCGTCTTGGGATCCGGAAACACGACCCCACTACGACCGGGTCTATGGTAAATGCATGTCTTCTAACTGTCCTTAAGGTCTTACTCGCAATTAAATTATTCAGTCTGCGTTCGGCAACGCTAGAAGCCATACGTCATTTCAGGGCCAAATTTTTAAGAATACTTATTGTAGTTTTTTGTTTTTGTTTTTTAGAATATGAATTGAAAATACAATATATTTTTTAACTCCTTACATTTCAATAACTCTTTTTTTTTTCAAAACCATACTTATTTTGAAGGAAAACTAAATTTTTACTTAAAATCCCTTTTTCCTTTGCCCTCCTTATTATCATATTATGTCATTTATGTTTTTTATATGTTAATTTGTAATTTCCTTTTTTTTAATGTTCAAGTACTATCTACCCTCTGATTGCAAACGGCTATATATGGTATCAAACGTTTTGATCAATATCTCAAGTCTGTTTTTGGTTGGTTGGAAGATATTGCTTTTGGAGATATTATTTTTTAAGAAAAAAATAAACTACCTCAAATGTTACCTGGGTTCAAAGAAATCTGTTCCTCAGTGTTTTGGATGACTTCTTCAGCCCATTTGATGGGCTATATTGAAAGCTTTCACAGTTTTAGAAGGTGGTATTTCTGAAACTGACATCAGAGGTATAAAATCGTTCGGATTACAGCTCGTTTCGGATTACGGAGAGTTCGGATTAGCGAGACGGCATTGAATATGTAAAAATATTTATACCTTTAAAATTGACAACTCATCCGTAGGGTGTATAATTCGGTATCCGATATATTATAATATTATTAATATCAACAACATTTTGAGTGTGTCCAAATACTTGTTCACAAATCTGGATTATCTCCAATTATAGGAGTATTCTTCATATTATTTTTGACATCTCATCAAAGATGAAGAAGAATATGGAAGTCTAGGCATTTACGGGGCATTTACAAATCATAAGCTAAAATGATAAATGTGAAAATGATATTTTCTAGCGTTTCTCATGTGTGTGATTATAATCCAGGATTCGGACCTCACATACTAATAAAAGAGTTTCTGCTCAATAAAAAGCATTTTTCATCTCACCAATAGATGTCTCTAGTGAAGTTCTAGTGATAGAAGAACAATGATTCGAAATTGGTTCATATTTATAGAACTTCAAAGCATTTGAGTAGCGTGGTTGTCAATAATGGGTAAAATTGGTGAATGAACCAGCCTATGACGGTCGTCAGCCCCGTAAATGCCCAGACCTCCATATTCCATATCATCTTTGATGAGATGTCAAAAAATAATATTTTTTATATCCTTAGTATTTTCACTGAAGCTTTAATACGTTTAAAAGTAGCAACCTTTGACGGTAAGGGTTTGTTTGACAGCGTAGCTTGAAATAAACTGGTGTGTGGAAATAATGGGTCGGGATTAAAGTTTATGGCACGTTCTGCCAGCTAATGATGAGCCGGTAAAGCGTCTTAATTAACATCACGATTTAACACGGGAGCTGCAACTTTACGACACCCACACTTGTTTTATCGAGAAAGAGATTGAAATAAATATCTATCTCGAGTGATATTTTATACGCTTCGTTTGATAAAACCGGCTTGCTGAGATGGCTTGTGTTCGAGAAGCATGTAATCCAGGATTACAATATACAACCATATTATGCACATTGTAAAAAAAAAATCTGATGAGTATACTCTCAAATATATAGTCAGTATGCGATTGGCCAGGCGAGAAGCCACACGTGTGTATATTGGAATTTGGCAAATAAATATTTTTTATTACTCCTTACCTTTCAATAACTCTTTTCTTTTCCAAACACTACATTTATTTCACAGTAAAACTAATGTTTTCAATACAAAAAACAGGGTTTTATAAAAAATGCAATAATGTTAAATGGTCAGCACGCTCGGCTACCGTTCTGGAGGTCCCGGGTTCGATTCCCAGGGGGGTCCAATAAATATAAGTGATTTTTTCACTCCAATATTTATTCAATATTACCCTGGACTCGCACCTGAAGCGGAGGGTTGATCACCTTTCCTGTGTTAACGATCAAGATAACACTGTATTTATATAATGCAGTGCCCCATCCACCATTGGGCTGCGGATAAGGGGTTGAATTGAAATTGAATTAATTGATAATAAAAAAAAACGTTATAACAATTTTCTTTCTTTTGTTAATAATTTGGATAATGATTAAAGAAAACACTTGTTTTTTACCACTTGAGTTTTATTATAGACTACATGTTTCAGAAGTTAAACTTCCATCATTCAGGTCTGCATAATAACTGATGCATAAGTTATTATACAGACCTGAATGATGGAAGTTTAACTTCTGAAACATGTAGTTTTTAATAAAACTCAAGTGGCTAAAAACAAGTGTTTTCTTTAATCATTGTAACATGTCTTACCACAAAGTTAATGCCGAAACAATTAATAAAATAATTTGTATTATACAATTAGGGTAGTTTGGTTCTGTTGTAAGAACTGATATCTTCATGACGTGATACAGTGAAGCAAATCGTCCAAAGACGATGGATGTCGACGTAAACACATACACACATACATAGATACTATGTTTGATAGGCACCTCAAGTCTGCATCAGGCAGTGTAAGGCACATGATGAAGTGAACTCATTATGTCAGGATATAATAACAGCTCACCCGCTGTGATTCAACTGATTTTTGCAATTCGCACTCTGCATGTGTTTATTCAACCGTAATAACACATATTATTCTTGATCTTGTCAGATTGTTCGCTAGTTAAAATATGTGTAAATTATTCTGTTATTCGGTATTACAGGTATCTCAGATTGAAATGAAATATCCAATATTAAACACAGTGTTTGAAAATGATTGCGGAATGTATCGAAACATGTGACACAATAGATTTTAAGATATAATGGTATTTAACTAGTAAAAGGAAAAAGTAAATTTAATATGTGTTATAATTTTCTTTAAACCCTGGTAACATTTGACGTAATTGAGATTCTTTCATAAAACACCGTTTTTGTAAAGATAAAAAATCTTCAAAATAAATACATGGTTTTGAAAAGAAAAGAGTTTTTGAAATGTAAGGAGATAAAAAAAATGTACACATAAATCGTAGTCGTACAGGAAAAAGTGAACAACTACCTAAACGTAAAATGTTCAGGAGGGCTATTTAAGTCACTTTTGCTTGGCAAAAAAATAAACATCAATGCAGTTAGTCATTTTTACCAAGTCAATATATTATACTTCCAAGTTTAAAATCCTTTGGGATTTTTTCAGGGCAATATTAAGCTAGTAAGATATCAAATGGTCAATGATCACGTTTTTGTTAAACAATGCACTTGGTCACGTTCTCCTGTATGACTACGATATTTTCAATATATATTCTGTAAAAAAAAAAACAAGAGAAAAGATTCAATGTATATTCTTTTTAAAAAGTTAAGGGACGATCGGCGTGAAGCAACGACCAGCTCTCAACGCAGTCGTACGCTTAGTGAATTATATTATTGCGAGTAAGGCCTTAAAGCTCTATTACAATTTTAATGATACCCAATAAAACAGTTACATTTTAACATTGGCGTCTCGTATATGCGATAATTCAATCAATTATAAAATTTGAATATGGAAATATTACGACAGACGTATCTAAAGCCCGATTCACACGGCCATTAATCTTAGCTCCGATACGTGTTTCTACAATCATAAAACGAGAACAACCTTCCGATGTATTTTGAGGTTAGCAACTGAGGAACTGGGTGTCTGTTTCTAAATGATGGAAATAGAATTATTATAGAGCTGTCAGACCAGAATGTGAACTTTGAACCCTCACGTCTCGACATCCATCCACTCTCTTAGCCAATAAGTAGTTATTAGGAACTAATAGATTATCCTTTTGATTAGTACAGTAAAACCTCGATTAATTAGGGGGAATGGGTGTTTGTAAAAATCGAAAGTCTTGTGAAAAGGGGGATTGGGTGTTTGTAAAAACTTATTAAAATATGTTTAAAATGAACTACTACTACTACCATCACGCCGTTTCCCCGCAGGGGAACTTTGTAAAGGAAGACTATTTGATTGATTTAAAATAAAACATACATGATAAGTCCATTTCCATATCATTAAATCAATAAATATAAAATAGAAACAGCTACTACCCCCTCTTAAACCTTCAACGTCCCAAGGACCCAACTCTAAAATTCAGAATAAGCTTCACATACGGTGTTTGAAAATGATGCGGAATGCATCGAAACACGTGTCACAGTATATTTTAAGAAATAGTGGTATTTACTAAGTAAAATATTCATTCAAAAATATTTTATTACTTAGTTTACGAATTAATAAAAAATAACACGTTTATTAATTCGTAAGCTATTTTTACAAATAAATTGTATTTTTAAGTAAAAATCTTCATTTATTAAACCTTGTTTTTCTCGAAAATGTGATGTTTTATGTAAACAAAATATTAAAACCTTTAAAACAAGTAGGTAAATTTTAATATAAATAAACCCTGTTTATTCTATTTCTATTTAATTCTAGTCAATCACCTTCGATTACAAGTTATTTTTATTGATAAAAAAAACGAATTACGTTCACTTTTCTATTAGATTATTTTCGCTACTAGTTTATTTATACGAATAAATTTTAATATATTTAATCAGCAGGTAACATTTAATGTTTTTTTTACAAAAGATCCCATGTCGAATAACTAAGATAGTGGTCGATCTAAAAAAACAGCAAAAAAAAACAATTAGCACTATTCACTAATTATTATTGAATTACACGGTCCGCTAAGAATATCTATTTACGAACTTAGAGATGTTACAATAGTTTAAATGCCTCTAAAACTGTTCTAGAACTGACTTTTAAATTGAACATCCGCCCTATGGTCGTAACACTTAATTGCATAATTACACGACATGTATGATATAGCTTCATGTTCAATTTCCAGACGCAGAGAGCTTAAAAGCTCAGGCGAGTTGATGAACAGGTGAATTTAAATGTACACAACATGCATATGAATCTTTGAAAGAAAATTTTACTGTTATTTTATGTCTTATTTTAAAATATGTCTTTCTCCATTACGTCTCACACTTTTTAAAAAGCTAAAAAAAAATTGGATTAATTATCCAATGAATATATTTTTTTATAATAACAAGAAGTTTTTTTCCCTTTTTCCCTCTTTTTATTTCAATATATTATTGTTTATAACTAAATAACATCTTTCATTGTTTTAGTCAATGTTTAATGTAAAAAAAACTAACTAATCATCACATCGCTTCGCCACAGGGGTAGAAAGAGAGCATACAACGCCATGCCACTCTGTCTTTGCAAACATTATTCGCCTCTTACTCCTTAATGTATCTCCCCATACATATTCACCGATTATTCTGACTCCTGACCTGACCACTTTCAAGTATTCATAATACTGATTATTGCCAAGTTTTCTCATTCTTCTTTGTTTCTATTTCAACTACATTCGCCGCATATATTTATCATACCATACCTTCCTTACTCTATAAGTCCACATATCCAAACCATCTCAACACATCTCTCCTGACTTTGTCGACAGCGCTTATTTGCGTTATTTTAATGTTTGATAGATCTTTCAAACTAACGTTCTTTTGCGGATTTCCGTCTGAAGACGTCAATACAAAATAACGCTTTGATACAACACAATGCGTTTCTACTAATGACCATTTTTTCCCGTTCAGATTCCGATAGAAGATATGAATTGATGTCCATCTTCAAATATAGATTAGCTGTCATTAGGCCAAATCGCGCCTAACTGAAAACCACTTCGGTACGTTCAGGAAATGACTTAGCATTAGGTTTATACACACACCGTCAGCATTCAAAGCTTTTTTTCGTAATGGGCTTCGTAATTAATATGCAAAAAGCAAACAGAATACGATTCTTAAGCCACTGAATTCATTTGACTTAAGCGAAGACCATATATCGTTGTTTTTTACTGTTCTTTCATTCATCTAAAAAAGCACATATTTTATGTCTAAATTTAGTTTGTTTGACTACATAGTTTAGTTTTCGATTAAATTCCTTCTTCTTCATCATCATGTTGAAAGCCTTGTGGCCTGTTTTAGAGGATCAAATTCCAGTTTCATATAAAATATTTCTCTTTAATCCTCATTCACACCAAATGATGCATAGGGTACTGCATAGCACAGACGCACTATTATATTGATCGTTTATTATACTAAGCGAAAGATATCAGACCTTTACTTCAGGTATCAATCCAGGTTGATATTATATCATTCTTAGGGTGTAAATCCAGTGTCTGATGAATAAATAATAATAAATTGTTAATAATCAACTAATCAAATATGAGTAAGTTTATAAAATTTAAAATATTATTTTCGGCTCTTTATCCTAATGGATATCTTGAAATTTACAGGACCTACGACCTGTCACAGATTCATTCATTCAAACCCTTATCAGCACCCCAATGGTGCATAGGGCACTGCATAATATAAACACAGTGTTATCTTGATCGTTAACACATGATGGAATGGTGGTCAGCCTTGCGCTTCAGGTACCAATCCAGGGTAATATTGGATAAATATTCGAGTGAAAAAACAGCCGTGTCCGCCTCCGTAGTGTAATGGTTAGCACGCTCGGCTACTGTTCTGGAGGTCCCGGGTTCGATTCCCAGGGGGGATAAAATAAATATAAGTATCACTTTATACACATGTAATATTCACCATACCGTTCTGGAGGTCCCGGGTTCGATTCCCAAGGGGGGCCAAATAAATATAAGTGATTTTTTCACTGTAATATTTATTCAATATTACCCTGGACTGGTACCTGAAGCGGAGGGCTGATCACCTTTCCTTCATGTGTAAAAACGATCAAGACAACACTGCATTTATATGAAGCAGTGCCCTATGCACCATTGGGGTGCGGATAAGGGTTTTATTTTTATTATTAATATTCACCATTCTACCCATGATTGACAGCCACACTACTGCAGGGCCTTAGTTCTATAATAGGCTGGTTTATCTTAGCAGTTCTGTAGTTTTAGAGATAAAGCATTTAATTATTGTTTTATGGTAACCCCCTTTTGAAACCAGTAATCCGTGGGACTTGCAGTGTATAGAACTGTCCCACTTATTGCCGCATCATGCTCGATATAGTATTAACCTTTCGTTTACTGTTTCTTAAGCTCGTCTGTGTCAACTCAGATTATACCTTTGACTTATTTACATAATATGTAAGTTAACGAATTATGATAATCTCGGACACACCTACGTACATTCATGGATCTCCAATATTCATACGTAATATCAAATTAACATCAATCAGAACAAACACATTTTACAGTAACGTACATATGGTAGAATAACAATGTCCATAACACAGAAATACACAAAATCTAACTCATACTTCTTTTAGTTACATCTACACTATATTATTTTAATGTCAACTTTATTATGTAGTCGATGACTAGGTATCCAAATAACAAATGCCATTTTTTCCTCCAAAAATTTACTCAATTCATATTTCCTTCTCGTATTTTTTTTTTTAAGTTAGGTCACATTGTTTTATATGCCAATTTTTTTATGGAAATTGCACATGTACAAGGTTTATTGATCAATTAGTGGATGTTGGTTACTTATAGCTAAAAACGCGTTTTATTTTATTTTGTGTGGGGAAAAAAAGAAATAATCTAGTGTGGGCCAATCGGGAGCTTCTCGGCATTTACTCATTGCTGGGAGGAAACTGTGTGAAACTTATTAATTTATTTCAACATATTACATACATAAGTCACATAAATTTAATATTCCCGATGAGAAATTTCCATGACTTATTTTGGTATTAAGGTTAACAAGACTGAAACACAAATAAAAAAGATTAAAATGAAATCAAACAAAACTAACACAGGGCAAAATGAAAAATATAAAATAATAAACTGGTAAAGTAAATAGGCATATAAAAACCTAAGGTAAGAAGGATGTTTAAAGGAAACAAATGAGAAAATATAACTTATCACTAACACAAAAATATCTTTCCATTCGGTATTTTTTTCAGTTCATTCATTTTGGATCCCTGACTGGTTATATTTTATAGATTTATATTATCCACTGACACTTCGTGATGGAATTGCAATTTTAATTTATTATTAGATTAAAACCAATATTTTTAGCTTTTCCACTTTTTTATTTGACCAGCGACCGGGTTTCGTCGTTACCGACATCATCAGACTGGTATATTTTATATTCTGTATATATGTGTTTAACCTGCACCTTTATTGTTTCTGTAAGCTTGTTGTGTTCTCATCTAATTGATGAAAAACATTCAAACAATTTGTATTGCATTGTTGGGTAATATATCCCAAATAAAACAAGGATTGTTGAATTGAATTCTACATTTATTTATGTATATGTTAATACATGACGCGTTTCGTCTTCTTAGGACATTATCAAACACATATCATTGAGTGTTATCCTAAGAAGACGAAACGCGTCACGTATTAACATGTACATAAATAAATGTAGAATTCAATCCAACAAACCTTGTTTTATTTTGGATATATAACCCAACAATTCAATATGGAATTCTACCAACTGTCTGCAGTTACAATAAATAATTTGTATTGCACTGTATTTCATTTATTTAAATGTGTTTTTCATTGTTTGTGAACCATAAATAAATAAAATTAAAATAAAAAATAATACGACAGCTGGTTATTTAGGGTAAAAGCAATATATTGCAAGGACCTTACTACAAACAAAGTTTGTAGTACCAATATTTTTCACTATTTTTATCTTATATGATGCCACCTCTCGTGAGAGTTCCTTATGTTTTATATGCTTAAATGGTGATTTAAAATTTGAGATTTGATCTCGAAATTCTCCGATTACAATTCCACCTCTGTAACCACTAACCGTTAGAGGGTAAATCATGGATAACGACCTCAAATTACAATACTAGTATTTATGCAGGTTAGGTCCGGAGTCCATTGGCATAGAAAACAGAAACCTGCCCTGTCCGAACTAGATTGGTTGAGTCTGGCGGATTGGTAGTATCTACCACCAGTCAATAGATTATCTTTTGAAGGTGGATTATTTATTTGAGTCATAGTTTTCATCGACGTCTGGATATCTTATTCATCTCCTTTTTTTATTTGAATAGATCCTAAGGATCTATCACGAGATATTGGCTATAGACTTGGGATATTGACTCCCAGCTATCTTTCCACCTTTTTGTAGGTCTGCCTGTCTTCAGGGTTTTCTTGTAGGGCGATACGTAGTTAATACGTTAAATTTTTACTACAATATGTTCACGGAACAAATTAGTAGAATAAGCTTGAAAGGGTAAATCGTCAATATATGAAGCTAACAGTTGATAGAACTTCTTTAATATTTTTCGCATATACTTTCTGGCACGTTTTGTAAACTTCATAAAATAAAACTACTTTGTTTTTAACCACATTTTATTGGTTATGAAAGTAAAAGTATATGTTTAATCTCGATGATGACAAGGTTGTTGTCGAAACCGGTTGGATAAAAGTACCAATAAAAAGAGGTTAAAAACAAAGCTGTTTTATTTTTATTGTTGTAATTTAAGTAGAAAGAATTTTAAGAATATATCACTTTCAACAACGTCATAAAAAAAAACTTGATATTTCATGATATCGTTTTTTAAGTGTAAAAATATAATGAAATGTATTAAAAATAAATATCATGCCACTTATTGAACTTTTTTGTGCAACAGATCTTTTTAGGTAAAACCTGAATGTTTTTTCTCCATTTGAAAAATATTTATAATATTAAAAAAAAAACAATTAAACAATACCTTTTCTTCAAAATGCAAAAACAACACTTTCTGCCCTTTAGCGGGTAAATATTAAGTTTAAAATATGCCGCTTTTGCTGGGATATAGTACATTTTCTGGGCATTCCGAAAACATGCACAAATGAAAATTGACGATTTTCGATTTATGACGTTCTTGAAAGGGTTTTTTCGAGACGCAAAAGAATTGAGGGAATCGGGAATTTTTAAAACGTAGAATTAAATTACGAGCTATTATATATGTATTCAGCCTAATAGAAAAATTACAGTGGTAGGCATATAAAGAGGATTCACAAAGATACAAATAAATTATTCACGATTATGGTTTTTATGTAGGTGAATACAATATTCCACAAGGCATAAAGCATCATAAAAATAATACTGAAAGGCTAATAAAGATGCAATTCTTTGATAGTTCTGCGCAAAAAATAGACACGACTCTCTAGGGGGTACTACTATTACTTACAACAAAAGCTACCTCCCATAGTTAGAACTTTCTAGTCAATAATATGTAACGTACTTACATGTTTTATTTATTTATTGTACGCCTGTTGAAAGTTAAGTAAAAACGATATGTTATTATGTATTCATATCCGTACATGAAGAGGTTGTGAGAAGTATTATTCTCACAGCGAAGAGCTTCGAATGACTTACACGCAACTTACGATAAATCTCAACTTAACTTTCTTTAAACCCGGTAACATTTATGTAATTGAAGACTTTGTTCAAAATGTCGTTTTGTTTTGAAAAAAATAGTTTTTCGTCGAAATAAATGTATGGTTTTGAGAAGAAAAGAGTTATTGAAAGGGAAAGAGTAAAAATATATAAAAATATGTTTTCAACATATATTCTGAAATAAATACAAATTCCGATGTATATATTCTTTTAAAAAATGCGCGCAGTCCACACGTGCGGTTTCTTGCGCAGCCGGTCGCTTAGTGAGTTGAATGTCTTCTTCTCTTTTAACCCTCATTCGCACCCAATAGTGCATCGAGCACTGCATTGTATTAACGCAGTGATATCTTGATTTTTACTTACATGAAGTCAAATTGATCACTCCTATGCTTCATTAAAGTGTAAAATTACCAAGATTTATTTTTACCCCCCCCCCCCCTGGGATTCGAACCCAGTACTTCCAGCACGGTTGCTAAACACGCTAACCATTACACCACGGAGGTGGGCATTGCATTGTTTTTTTTTATTTAGCATAGACTCTTTTATTTGTATGCAAGACACATTTTATGTTTCTTTTTTTTTTACTTCATTATTTTTGTTGTTGGTCATGCGCAGATGGATCTCAGTAGAACTATACTAACAGCAAATTTTATAATAAAAAAAAACTAATAACACCTCTTGTCACAGGTTACATGTGTTTACTATTCCCATTAAACTTCATACAAGAGAGGTCCATGATCCTGGTGCTAGTAAATATTACCATAAATATATGGACCCAATAGTACATATGTACCTTCCACTTGAATATTTACCAGTCACTTGATATTACAACTCGGTATCCATTGCAGTAGCCCAACACTTCACGTTTCAACATATAGTATACCTTAAGTGTTAATTTTATCACCTACCGTCGATATACTAGTATAAAGCTGAAGAAGCTGTTAAAGATGGGAAAGGTATTGCGTAAATGCGTAAGTGTTGTCAAACGAAGATTACAAGAGAAAAACTATCATGTAATAATCATAAATAAAGCTTACACAGGGTGACGCAAAATAAATCACCCTATCGAAAGATGTTATAATTTTTGCAAATTGCGTCGTACGTCAATCATATTTGAAATTTGTAAACTAAATAGCTGCAGAATACAAACAGGTTGATGAAACAGGCACAAATGTGGATCAACACTGGCGGCAGCCACTTGATGGATATCATCTTTTCCACTTATCAGAAAAAAATGTAAAGGTCCAAATAAAGATTCACATCACTCAATTTTAATTTCTATTTTAGAAAAAAAGTAATTCAAAAACAAAATTGAATGATTAATTCTACGCCACCCTGAATCTGTGTGTATAATGGAGCTGTCTAGTCCATAAATGTCAAATATCTTATCGTACTATATCGTAAGTATGTACATTTGTACATGACCACTTTATTCTAATACAAATATAGTTGATTTGGTACTAAAAAAAACGTGTGTCCTTGGAAAAGCCGACTTGTAGTATAATAGTTTTTCACCACAAACCGACGATTTAAATCCATAATATTCGAGGGACAAAAAAATCACGAAACCTACAAAAACATAATTATTATGTCCGTATTACAACGAGCAGTGCGCATTCCCTCACGCGCATATTATCCTTGTTCCATCACACCTAATTTAATATCTTCTAAGAAGAGCAAGCCGAGAGGGATGGAGGATGGAAGGCATAGCGAGGACCGTGTCTGTAATAATAATTGCTGGAACGTTACTCTGACCAATTTCATACCTCTTCCTGTATCGTATCCATGAAGAGACTTCACTATTTTTATGCTAGGGCTGCATAGTATCAGGGCCGGTAGACAAATGGGCAAATATTTAAATCAGAAACACCTAAACGGAGTCCTGGTTCCGACCCTGATGTGTGGAAGTGAAACATGGAGTTTGGCAAAGGAAGAATGGAAGTAGAGTGCATGCAGTCGAAATGCGATATATGATAATCAATATACGGTAAATATCATGGCGTTCCTTGATTGAGCTCACACCAGCTGTCTCTGATTGGTTTAAGAAAGCTTATCGAGCTTTTATTTGTTTGGAATATCTGAACCCGGGTTATTTTAAATATATATACATTTTACATTATAATTACATTTTGTATGTAAATGTTAACCTGAAAAACTGTTTTTTGATTTGTATGCAGTGTATACTTTGACCAATTATTTTAATGTACATATAATTGATAATCAGGTTTTCAGGCGTTTTGCAGTATTTAGAATAATCGGGGTTAGGGTCTTGCATGAAATAAAAGGGTTTGCTAAATAAAATCTTTCTATTTAGCAAACACCATTTTATTTTACCATGTATATTGAGATAATGATTAATAACAATAAATAAAATATATTGAGATGTTAGATTGTAAATAAAAACACTTGTTTTTTACCACTCAAATTAAAATGAATTACTTATTTATTTTTTTACAAAAATGTTAATAAAATTAGTATATAACCACTCACCGAGATTTTTACGTCTTCCGGTTTCGAGACGTACCCGTCTCTTCGTCAGGACAGTCACTAGCACAGCATGCAAACAATACTACCCTTCACCACCATAGCACCATTGTTCATTTATTGTACATTTTATTGTACATTTTCTGGGCATTCCGAAAACACACACAACTGAAAATTGACGATTTTTGATATATGACGTTGTTGAAAGGAGTAAGCGATATGTTTTTTGAACATTGATATACGTAGAGACAATAGAAAATATTTGGTTTATAAAATATTCCTTTACCTCTTTTCTTCCAAGTCACTTTAAGTACAAGTGAACTTTAGGTGGGTAAAAAAATGTAAAGGTCCAAATAAAGATTCACATCACTCAATTTTAATTTCTATTTTAGAAAAAAAGTAATTCAAAAACAAAATTGAATGATTAATTCTACGCCACCCTGAATCTGTGTGTATAATGGAGCTGTCTAGTCCATAAATGTCAAATATCTTAGACGTCAGGGTGATTAATTTTGTGCCATCCTGTATTATTACGGGCACATTTAAATATTTTCATACATAATCTTTACTATTCTGTAAAGGTAGGCATTTATTTATGGCAAATTAAATCATAAATCGCGAAAAGTGATTTTATTTATAATCTAATCAAAATGTGCATTATTTTATTTGAATATCTATCAACTCGAATCGCTAGATTACATATTTATATTAATCCACATTTCCAATTTTTATGGTCAGGTGGTGAAAGATTTTTTATCAGTAAATGATTGATAGTTCTTTGACTTTGGTTTATTTTATATTTAAATTACTAAGTATATGACTGCTTTTAAAGAGAGACTTATCTTGAATGTCGCTTGCCAGAAACGTTAAATGTTACCTGAGTTTAAAGAAAATTGAGTTGTAGTGTATTGATTATCCTGCCATAAATTTTTGAGTGCCATACATTTCCGATAGAACTATCTGGAACCCCGTTCACCATCTACAGCACTAAAACGGTGAATGTAAGCGACAAAACTACCAAATATAGTTTCCTTCACATCTTTAATACTCTGTAAATAGGAGACGATTTTTTCCATTGAAGTCTTGCAACGAAGATAGCCGGGAACTTAATCGCATTTCTGATAATAATATTATCATAAAATGGATATGTTTTCCAGATATGCGTGTATGTAGCATGTATCAGGCAGTAAACATTCGCGAGAAATAAACAAAAACTAGTTCTTCCTAAAGTTTCGAGACGGAGAAATAATTTGGGAGTCGCGGCACTTTAAAGTAGCGTGAAATGTAATATGAATTATTTATTTCGGGCTGTGCAGTCGAAAGGAGGTCTCTGTAATTAATTTCGCTAAACTGACAGTGAATTTTACACACTGTCGAAGAATCATCGTTTAACCCATTGTACTCGTGCTAATAATTTATTACTTTTAGCTATTATTTATTAAATAACGTGATGTTTTTTAATTAAAGTTTCGATTAAAAAATACCACTGTTTCTTAAAATCTATTGTGATACGTGTTTTGATGCATTCAGTATTCATTTTCATTCAGAATCAATTAATGAAAATAATTATGTTTTTCGAGATTCGTAATTAAAATCATCACTGAGTATGTATGTTGTATGGTAACAAAATATATTTCATAACACACCCTGTCGATATGTACCAACATCTATAAATTTGCATAAATAGAAAACGAAATTAACGTTTATTCAAAATCTTACATTTCCTAGAGTGACAGGTGAAAACATGTTTTTTCACAGCTTGTTTTACCACAATGGCAGCGTCAACTGTTGAAAGTGACAATAACATACGCAATACTAATACTACTAATGATGGACAGCGTACTTGACTGCTGTCACTTAGCATTTTCGATGTTCTCGATTGAATTGTTATTTCACAGATTTTTATTGTTTTCATTTCTTTACAAGCATTGTGAAATTAAACCTATATTTTATTTATTGTTTCGGCATTAACTTTGTGGTAAGACATGTTACAATAATTAAAGAAAACACTTCGTTTTTTACCACTTGAGTTTAATTATAGACTACATGTTTCAGAAGCTAAACTTCCATCATTCAGGTCTGTATAATAACTAAACCTATGGAAAAATTTGTGCTTTCTATTTTCATTACTTTTCATTTAACCAGACTAAACCTTTTGCTCGGCAAGAAAATAAAAATCAATGCATTTTGTCATTTTTAACAAGTCAATATATTATACTTCCTAGTTTAAAATCCTTTGGGATTTTTTACGGGCAATATTAAGCTAGTAAGATATCAAATAGTCAATGATCTCGTTTTTGCAAGAAATGCATTTGGTCACTTTCACCTGTATGACTACGATATGTGTGACATTTTTATTGTTTCATTGTTTAGGTGATTCAACCCCTAATTAAATAAAGAAAAAACCTGGATTCTTTGTATTCGTTGATGATGACCATTTTTTTGTTGATTGAATTTTATTGACTGAATATATGAATAAACAAATTGATTGTAAAAAAATATTATCATATTTGAAATTCATTTGTATTTAAAAAATTGAAATAAAAAGCATTTTTTTGGGTTATATTATTATACGTATAAGGAGTTGAAAATTGTATCGTAGTAGGTATCGAAGTCCAGTTCGGTAGTGAGAAAAAGTTAAGAAAACATGATAAAGAGACCACGTAATTATTTCATACACTCCGAAGACAACGAGGCCGTCGGATTTATTTGAACATCTAGAGGCAAATTGCAGCAAAAAGCGTGCACCGTGATTGATCTCCAGCAAAAAGCTGTGGGATAACTATGGAAATGCACAAATACCCGAGTTGGTCTTCTTCAGATTCCCCGAAGATTGCAAAGCAAGTCACGATGCGGTCACCGTAGCAGTTGGGACGTATATGGCGCTCATGACGGTGGCTCATTTAACACGCTTTTATTCATGATACCCGTCCCTTTTTAGAAGCCAAACTACTGTAATTCTTTCCGACACATTGGCGACTGAGAGAAGGCGAATTTTTCTTTTTATTAAGTAACGGAACGGGTATTTTAACCGGGTTTCATCGAGAGAAGTCAGCATACAAGTAAAGTTCTCTTCACTCTTTATAAAGCGAAATTCCGAAGAATTTTAAACAACATGTTCAATTTACGACATTTTCGTGTATCCAAATACTTGTTCACAAACCTGGATTTTCTCCACTTTTGAATTATATTTATAATCGGATTTTATCAACAGAAAACTGCATACAAGTAAAGTTCTCTTCACTCTTTATAAAGCGAAACTCAGAAGAATTTTAAACAACATTTTCAATTTACAATATTTTGAGTGCGTTTCAAATACTTGTTCAGAAATCTGGATTTTCTCCACTTAGGAATTATTTTTACATTATGACATCTCAAAATGTTACAATGTACAAATAAAATTTATCGTTGCTAAATGAAAGCTTTCCTCAATCCAACAAAAATGACTGTTGTGAACTCATATATACTGTGTCATGAGATTGATCAATGTATCTAGGAGTTCCAAAAAAAATTAGAAGTGTGGTTGTCAATCATATTTAGAATGGTGAATGTTGCACGAGTAGGCACTTAATCAGCTTATATCAGCGATCGGGGAACTTTTTTAACCATTACCCCAAAATACTTTATCGTAAAGCGATATTATCCCCCCCTCCCCCTATTTTAAAAAAATGGCTATCAAAGTTTATTTTAAATAAACATTATTCATTGAATTAACTTATACGGAGAATAAAAAAATACATGAAAATAGTAAGTATGTAATAGACAAACAAAATAAAATTCTCAAATTGGGTCAAACAAAAATTCAGGTTTTCAGGTTTCCTTTTCGGTTTTTGGATAAAAGATGTTGCTTCAAGTTTGTTACACTTACTTCAAAATTGGGACTTTTTGGTACACAACAAAGCACGCACACACACAACGTGCGTCTTTTACTTCTCATGCACACACCTGAATTGTTTTTCTGAAGTTTGTAAAAATACTAACGCGTTTTTAAAATAGCGAAACTAGAAAAATTTCCTTACTACCCCAAAAAAACATTTTACCCTATTTGGGGTAATTGACCCCGGTTTCCCAACCGCTGACTTTTATCTAAAATATTGATTTGTACAATTAATTTACTGCAAATAAGCACTTAAAAGCAACTCATTGTTTTTAATTAAAGTAATAATTATTTATATTTAAATAAAGTAATAAAATATGTATTTAAGTACTGATACATGCTTATAAACCAATAAATATATTCAAAATGTTTCACGCATCTTTCTCTTTAGTTTAAATATTTAATAAATAGTATACGTATTTGTATAAAAAGTATAATCATAATTCTTATCAAAGGATAATAATATGATCACATGATTTTATTTGCTTATATATCGATTTTATTACCCCTTGGTTGTATCGAATACTTTTTTCCTACCGCGTTTAGAAGAGCGAAGATAATCACTGAATTTAAATAAAGGCGTGTAGCATAAGTATTACTTACTCACGATCAGTCAGGTCTACAGAAAATTGTTTTACATTGTTATCACGTTTCCAGGACTTCTTATATGTACTTCGTGCATCCTCAAGCATTTGGATCTTATAGGATTTTTCTATTATTTTTTCGAAGTATTACAATAAATTTACAAAATTAATATTTTTTTTATATCGAATGGTAGTGTCTAGGAATATTTCTTAACTGAGATTCGATAATCGATAATTAGACTAGGATTAAAAGTTAAATTTCAATGATGCGGCACGTTTATTAGGCACATTTCGTTACATAACAGAGAAGAAAGATATTATTCTGAGAAGGGAGGAAAAGAGCTAGCCACGGCTTCTTATGCAAAAGAGAGCGAAGTATATGTATAGGGACATAAATTATTGTGTAGATGAACACAACAACAAACCCAAAGAAATCCGGAACCACAATAAATGCTTTTTTTCTTGTTATGTCGAAAAAATCGAATCACGGACATATAACTTATATTTCAGTTAAAACAAACCATTTGTATTAGTATTTCCAATTCAAACACCAATCAATGACAGAATAAATATAACAGCTTACTCCATTTATGGGCAAACAGGTGAACGTTACACAAGTTTATTAAGTGATCACCTAAGTCAGCCAAATGCAAGATTGAAAGCCCTGGGATGCTCAGACTTCCATATTCTTTAATATAAAACGATAGATGTTTCACAATTTGAGACATTTACCATATAAAATTGATGTATCATCCGTAGGGGGGAAAATCCGGTATCTGATCTTACTTGAAAATCTTACTGTGCAATTTTTATTTTATTTTATTTAAATATCATGTACAGAAAAGAAATAAGTACATTGGCGGGCTTATTGCTAAAAAGCAATATCTTCCAATCAACCAAAAACAAACTAGTGATATCGATCAAAACGTTTGATACCATATGTAGCTGTTTTACATTTAAAAAACATAAATTACAAATTGATGATAACAAGGAAGGTAAAGGAAAAAGGGAGTTTAGGGAAGGAGGTAGAGGTAAAAACTAAGGGAGGAGGTTTGATGGACAGTTAGGATTCTAATGATAAATAGTAATGTCTCCGACGTTTCTTGAAAGTTATTAGAGAATGTGTATTTTCTACAAGGAGAGGTAATTCATTCCATAGTCTGGCCGCTTGGACAGAGAAAGAATTACTGAAGAATGATGTGTTATGCCGAGTAATGGAAAGTGTTTTTTCTTGGGCAGAACGAAGTGATAGACCAAATCATCCCAACGTAGTGGATCTGGGCTCTCTGCCTATTTTTTTTGTGGATATCATGGTTAATAAATAATATGTATTTTTTGGGTAAAACATTTTGACTCACAGCCCTAGTAAGGTAGTGTTAATACATTCTGTACCATTTGACGGTGAGTTGTTGAACTTTTAATTCGACAATCCTGCGGATGTACCCGCGAAGCATAAAATATGTTCGTACAATTATTATTTATTATGCACGACATAACTTGTACTGACGCTGTATCTTATGCCATTTGTCTTTTTGAATTAAGGGTCCAGTTTTCCAGAGAATTTAAGAAAAGCAGAAACAAAATAGACTAGTAGTTTTATTGAATTAAACAGATACTTATGTATTGTATCTATTATTTTTTGATATCTCATCAAAGATGAAGAAGAATATGGAAGTCTGGGCATTGGAGATAATCCAGATTTTGCGAACAAGTATTTGGACATACTCAAAATGTTGTAAACTTATGTATCTGTTTAATTACAGATACTTATGTATTAATGAGGAGAGTCATGGAGTTGAGAAAAGAATGTGTAAAGAAAGAACAGTAAAACAAATTTATGGTGAATGTGATTGATAATAGAAGCAGAAAAGACCGAGGAAAACATGGCATGAAAAAGTTACCGTGCCATTATATACT
>NW_028281371.1:507500-585000 GCF_059751285.1 Brachycentrus maculatus
TATATATATATATATATATATATATATATATATATATATATATATACTTATCCGTACTCCAATGGTGCGTAGGGCACTGCGTCATATAAACGCAGTGTTATCTTGATCGTTTACGCATGAAGGAAAGGTGATCAGCCGTCCGCTTCAGGTACCAGTCCAGGGTAATATTGAATCAATCAATTATATTTGAATGAATCACTTTATACTGAAAAAATCACTTATATTTTATGTTTTGACATCTCATCAAAGATGAAGAAGAATATGGAAGTCCGGGCATTTACGGGGCTAACGACCGTCATAAGCTGGTTTAAGTGATCATTTTACACACGTGTAACATTCACATCTCACCAATAGATGTCTCTAGTGGAGTTCTAGTGATTCAAGAACAAGGTTTCTAAATTGGTTCATATATATAGAACTTCCAAGAATTTGAGTAGTGTGGTTGTCAATAATGAGTAGAATTGGTGAATGTTACACGTGTGTAAAGTGATCACTTAAACCAGCCTATGACGGTCGTCAGCCCCGTAAATGCCCAGACTTCCATATTCTTCTTCATATTTGATGAGATATCATTAAAATAGTTTTGTTTATATTTAAAAAAAAACTCAACATCTGTATTTCATAAAAGTTTTATTTTCATGTATAAAACGCAAACTATGTTTTGTTTGAAATTGGTATCAGTTGTGGTAAGGTGAGATTGAGCCACAAACTTTTATTTCGACGTTCACAGCTTTATCACAGAACCACAATATTTCATAATGCACATTAATTTTCATGCACGATGCAGTGTAAAATAATATGAATATGTTGCCAGTAAACCTCTGATAGCGTTAGTGCTCTAGAAGGCAATTATGCCCCCAATTAACAAGGATCACAGGGATCACTAGAGGGCTGCAGATGCATTTCTCGTTCCCGTAAAACAGCGGAGTTTGTATCCAACGACATGAACCACCCTTAGCGAATTTTACGGGAAGATTTTTCTTTTTCCCAGTCCTCTAATTAGCAGTCGATTGGTGAGTTTTATGTTCTGGAAGAATTGTGGGAGTATATAGAGCCATTATTTGCGAATATTTTTTTTCTGGAATCACCTAAAATTTAAGTGATTCTGAATTTTGAAATTTCCTATAATTCTAGAGCTTATTGTTTAGCAGAAATACTTTCGTTAAATTTCTTTGAAAGCTTGAGTAAATACAGTTTTTGATTGTAAGTTATCAATAAATTTAGGTACCAAGTTTTATGATTTTAGATATCGCTCACTCCTTTCAAGAACGTCATAAATAAAAAAAACTTTGTTTTCCAGGAGAACGTTTTTAAAGTTTAAAAATATAATACAATATGTTAAAAATAAATATCAATCCACTTACTGAACTTTTTACTGTGCAACAGATCTTTTTAGGTAAAACCTGAAAAATATTTAGTATATTTAAAAAAAATTATAAAACAGTACCATTTCTTCAAAATGCAAAAACAACATTTTCTGCCCTGTAGCGGGTAAATATTAAGTTAAAAATATGCCTCTTTTGCTGAGATATAGTACATTTTCTGGGCATTCCGAAAACATGCATAACTGAAAATTGACGATTTTTGATAAATGACGTTGTTGAAAGGAGTGAGCGATATGTGATATAACTTATGAGTTTGCAATCTTACATCTTTAAAACCTCATGTTACATACTATATACAAGAACAATAAAAAAATCATTGTTTTATTTTCTTATATCACAAATTGATATACCGATAAGAAAATCGTAAGAAAATAAATATGTTTTTAATGGAAATATGCCTCTGTGGTTAGAACCGGCTAGGTCGTAGGTTGCTATGGTTAGTAGAGCAGCAAACTTAACGATATTTGGTAAAGTTTAATTGAAAATAATCGTTTTAATGTTCAACACGTACATTTATATTCAATTCTCGCCAAAATCAATTCATGTTCGCGGTTTGTTTCCGCAGGCACAGGCATCGAATAAGTTTGATACTTCGTTTCTTTCGCTCTGTTCCTAATATCATACCGTCCTGCCCTCTTTAGTCGCTGTCATCAGCCTGGCGTGTCTGTTTTTACTGCTACTGTGCGGGTGGGGTGTGAGCCACCCCTAGACTTACAAGGGCGTTAGATTTCAGGTCATTAAACTAATTGCTTATTTATCAAACCGCTACTATGGTTACTTGAATAGCGAATTAATGTGTAAGACGCTTAAATAAAACCATTTAAAGGGATTTTCTTACACAATAAAGAGCTTTGTAGGAATACGTAAGCTTTTGTGCCGACGGAAGTACGCTAGTGGCTGCACAGCACATAACTATAACTAGTTCTTCATGCGAGGTTTACTAATAATATTTTACGTTCTGTCGAATTGAGCTTTTTTTATGTTGAACTTTTGAATTGTAAATGAAAGTTGTATATACTTGAAATTTCAAATCTCTTACGTCATTCACCGATTGCTTGCAATTTTGACACAACGCTGCATCAAGTTATCAAAACTGTTATAGAATTACAAAACCGCGATGGCAGTGCCAACTGTTGAACGTACTTTCAACACACATAATACTTTACATTGCTTATGGTGAACTGCCTACGTCTTGACAGCTATTATCACAAATCATTTTCAATGTTTTCTATTGCATTGTATTTTCAAAGATTTTTGCTATGTTAATTAATTTGTAAGCATTGAAAAAATTCTCATAATAAATTTTTATTATCGATTTTCTTTCTTTTCCAGACGTAGCTACTTCTACTGCCTTAGGTGAGGGTAGGTAACAAAGATAGATGATTTAGTTATTTTGTTTTTGAAAAATATAGATTTAGATTTTTGAAAAATATATCACGGAGTTTTCTTCGTTTAGATAATTGTGATAAAGTAATGTGTTGAGATTACTGATAATATAAATAATTTTTGAGTTTTAATAAATACATTAATACATGCTTTATTGCATTTAATCTTTTTGATGGATGGACCCTCAGATTTTTCATATTATTTTTTGACATCTCAGTATAGAAGAAGAAGAATATGGAAGTCTGGACATTTACGGGACTTACGACCGTCATATGCTGGTTTAAGTGATCACTTTACATACTTGTTTACATACCAATTCTACCCATGATTGACAACCACACTACTTAAATTCTTGTAAGTTCTATATATTTATTATATATACTTACATGATCTAATTTCGAAACATTGTTTTGCATTTACTTTGTGGTAAGACATTTTAAAATGATTATGGAAACTTTTGTTTTTTAACCACTTGAGTTTATTAATGACTACTTGTTTCGGAAGTTGAACTTCCATCATCAGGTTATTATTCAGACCTGACGATGGCAGTTTAGCTTCCGAAACTAGCAGTCATTAAAAACTCAAGTGGTATAAAAACAAATGTTTCCTTAATCATTTTGTGCTTGAATCACTAGAACTTTTTCCTCAGATATTTGCTGCTTTAAAATGTAATATTTCCTCAGATTTTAACCACAGATTTGTCTTCTTCTTCTTTTTCTAGATCCTAAGGATCTGTTTGTGCCTCCGCTTGTAGCTTTTGGGATCTTGACTCCCAGCTGTCTTTCCACCTTTTTGGAGGTCTGCCTGGGGGTCTGCGTCCTTCGGGGATTCCTTGAAGGGCGATACATGGAAGTCTGTCATCTGACATTCTGTTTACATGATCATTCCAGTATCGCCTTCGTTGTCGTTCCCACCTCACATTTGTGATGCTTTCAAATGTAGATATAAAAAAAATCTGTTTGATGTATTTATAAAACCAGAAAAAAAAACAATTACAATTTATATCGCTCACTCCTTTCAACAACGTCATATATAAAAATCGTCAATTTTCAGCTGTGCATGTTTTTGAAATGCCCAGAAAATTTACTATATTCTAGCAAAAGCTGCATATTTTTAACTTAATATTTACCCGCTACAGGGCAGTGTTGTTTTTGCATATTGAAGAAAAGGTATTGCTTAATAATTTTTTTAATTAAACTAAATATTTTTCAAATGGAGGAAAAACATTCAGGTTTTACCTAAAAAGACCTGTTGCACAGTAAAAAGTTCAATAAATGGCTTGATATTTATTTTTAATACGTTTGATTATATTTTTAAACTTTGAAAACGTTCTCCTGAAAAATCAAATTTTTTGATTTATGACGTTCTTGAAAGGAGTGAGCGATATGTTGAGAGGCGGGTAACAGTTTTTAAATAACACGTTTTACCTCTACAACACTACAATGTTGCAATCTGATGTTCACAATGTGAAATAGAGGTATCTTTCTATATTTTTTGTATGATACGGCGCTTAGCATACGGCGACCATAATTTCATAACCAATTTGAATATGTTGATCAAGCGAACACGATACTCTGCACCATATTGTGTGTTGTCGGACATGCCGCGATAGAATTTGAACGGAGGTCCACACGACTCGGTATATTAATGTAATTGTACGGTTGGAGAAGGCGCCTCGCCACTTGTGGAAATATATTTCCAACAGTAAAAGCTGAAAACGGGAAAAACCGGGCAGAGTAGGATATATAAGCATAATGAAATGGCCGGACGCTTTCGGCGATTCCACGACAACTCTATCAATGATAATATACTTTATTCTATTTTGTCTTGCCGAGTTCTTTGATATATTCTTTTCTTTTTCTCCTTCTTCTTCTTCTTCTTCTTCTTGGTGTAGGCCTTATGGTCTGTTTTTGATTTGTGGTCTGTTTATTTTTATCTTGCCGAGTTCTTTGATTTAATCTCTTATTTTATTCTTCTTCTTCTTCTTGGTATAGGCCTTATGGCCTATTTTAAGGGCAATTAACTTTTTGCGATGTCGATTCCCAGCTGTCAATCCATCTCTTTAGTGGTTTGCCCGAGAGTCGTCCCTTGGGGTTGGCTCTTGGGGTCGATTCTTTGATAGATTCTCTTATTTTTGTTGGTGTACGCCTTGTTGTCTATTTTTAAGAGGGATTAGCCCCATGCGATATCTATTCTCAGCTGTCAATCTATATCTTTTGTGGTCTACCCGGGGGCCGTCTACCTTGGTGTTGACCGTGGAATGCAATGTACGGAAAGCTGGATGGTTCCATTATCCTCACATGCGCATATCATTTTCTTCATTGTTGCTTTCCTCACCTGATGACATCTCCAATCTCACATATTTCTTTTATCCTGGTATTCTTTTTCGAAAATAAAAATTGTCAGGGTAAGATAAAAGTAGATCTGGGTGTAAAACCGTATTTAATGGGGAAATTTTTGATCACCTTGGTTTCATCCAATTAACGATCAAGATCACACTGCGTCGTTACGATGCAGTGCTCCATGCACCATCGGGTGCGGATAAGGGTTAAAAATATTATGACTTTAAAACAGTTATGAAAATAGTTTCATACGGATATTTTGATATTTTTAAGAGGGTATAAAACTGAAAGGGAATGTGGGTTGGATTGGATTTGTATAACAATATTTTTATTTAAATTTTGGATCGAATCCCTTGTTGTGGAATTGCCCACCGCTCTCAGAACGTGAGAAGGCACACTAGAACGTGCTTAGAAAGCGTCCATAGCAAGCGAGACCATGTATATTTATATGTGTAAAGTTTATAGATGTTCGATGTTTTTCAATTCACGACTCGGAGAGCGAAAAACAACCAGCTGCAAAATAAACACATATTTTGTTTTCATTTGTTAAAGGAAAACTATTTTTGTTGTCATAAAAGCATAAATAACTGATCAATGCATAAATAAATAAAGCACGTCTGGTATTGTGAAAATGTGTCTTAAAATAAACAATTTTGTAGGATTCCCTTATGTAAAGTTACCTGAAATATTCACAAGAATAAAGATTTCTGCTGTAATTATGTGGTTGTTATTTTATATTTTGCATATAAATAATATTTTTTACTTTGTGGTATGGTAATATAACACTTTTCTCGTCGTTTATTTTGTATAATACTACTTAAAAACTTCACGGCTGCCGTTTTCAACAGTCTACAGTTGAACTGATGATGAAATGGTTGTTTCTAAAGCAGCAGTCATAATGTTTTTAGTGGTATTACACAAAGTGGGCGATAAATGATAAGAAGGTTGTTATTTTGTCTTTATAGTCATAGACTTTATATACTTTTATCGATATGTAAAAATGATAATTTTTCATGAATTTTTTTGAAATATTGTCTTTTTCTTTTTTCCTATATATTTTATTTTTCTTCGACATTTTGTAGTATCCGATGTGTTAGTATGAAAGTCTAAATATAAGGGGCTGCGCCCAATGGTGGCAAAACCGTTAATTTAATTAAGGAAAAACTAATGAGTTAACTAACTTAGTTTAAGGTATAACTAAATTATAATTTGAAATTAACAATAATAGTTTTAGAATAGCAAACTTTCCATCGACGAGTGATTTAAAATACGTGACAGTTTTGAACTCCTGTTGATGAGGTGACTACTCTCCCGAAATTAGAAGTGTAATATAAAATTCAAACCATGTAATACTTTTAACGAAGTTAACTAAATGACAAGTATTCATAAAGATTTTTTTAATTAAAAATTTCTTTCTTTTAACCCTTATCCGCACCCAATGGTGCATAGGGCACTGCAACGTAGCGACGTGGTGTTAACTTGATCGCTAATTGTATGAAGGCAAGGTGATCAGCCTTTCGCTTCAGGTACTAGTCCAGGGTAACATTGAATTTACAACATTTTGAGTGTGTCCAAATACTTGTTCACAAAATCTGGATTATCTCCAATTACAGGAGTTGTTTTCAAATTATTTTGTGAATGTTACACGTGTGTAAAGTGATCACTTAAACCAGCCTATGACGGTCGTCAGCCCCGTAAATGCCCAGACTTCCATATTCTTCTTCATCTTTGATGAGATGTCAAAAAATAATATGTAATATTGAATAAATGTAGAGCGAGAAAATCATACTTATTTTACCCCCCTGGGAATCGAACCCGGGACCTCCAGTACGGTAGCCGAGCGGACGTTACGGAGGCGGAGGGATTAATAAATTCACTTGATAAATACCGCTTTTTCATAAAATCTACTGTGACACGTGTTTCGATCCATTGAGCACCATTATCAAATACCGTATGCCATGCGAAGCTTTGTTTACTCAAAAAAATACATTGAACTTGACGTACAGTATTTGATAATGATTCTGAATTAATCAAAATACGTGTTACAATAGATCAAAAGAAAAAGTGGTATTTACCAAATATGTTTTTAATTAAAATTGTGTAGATATCAACCTCAAAGTTGATACCCGAATCAATTAATGAAATGTATCATAAAGTATTTCAAAGTTAAGGGTGACATCATTAATTAAAGAAAAAAACACCTTTGTAAGAAATTGGATTTCGACATCAATTTTATATTTTTCAAAAGCTTCAACTTTAAAAGTTAATGATGTACAGTAAGACTTCGATATAACGCTCTAATTGGGGGAAGGGGGTCTCCATTTAAGGTGAAAGTCTGATATATAAAAATAAGTTTAAAATATATCAAAAAGTTTTTTTAAACAAAATGTGTATGCTATATATTTATATATAAATCGACAATATAAAATATAAACAAAATTGTCCTCGGACGCTCGTCGTGAAGTGACGTTACTGTTCTTACCGAAAATCCTGCTTTGAAAAAAGGAATCAAGTTTTTTTGCTGTTTTTTTTTTAAATTAAAACATTATAATCAACTTTATAAAATTTCATGAATGCGTGAAATAAAGTTGAACTTCGTTTTCTGACGAAAAGTCAATAAATGTGATTGGATCGCCGAGATGTGATCTCACGCATCAGTGCGTATAATTTTATGGCCGTTAAAAATTGTTTACATGCGGCGACACTTGAATTTAAGCATGTATGTATAAAACTAACCTCTTCTAACCCTTATCCATACCTAATGGTGCATAGGGCATTGTATCATATTGAAACAGTGTTATCTTGATCATTATTCACACGAAAACAAGATGATCACTCTTGCGCTTCAGGAATCAGTCCATGGTAATGTTAAATACAATTAGAGTGTAAAATCACTAATATTTATTTTTAAAACCATTTTGGGAATCATACCCGGGACCTCCGGCACGATAGCTAAATACGTTGACCACTGTGGAGGCGGACATATCAACAGGACGTTTTAAAATTTTGACCGAATTGTTTGTCCGTTATATCCGAAGTATGTTAAATATAGTTCCGTTATATCAAGGTTTTACTGTATTATCGAAACGGTTATATTCGTGTAACTTATATTATATTTACATGCCCTCAGAACGTAATCGAAATATGTGAACGAATTTCCTTTATGTGTGCTATTGTTATTCGCAAAATTGAGAGCGACGGAACATATCCTGGGATTCGTAAAGTTCTCCTTCCGAACAAAGCGGATATTTGTTATGGACACAGCGAAATGGAGTTATCGGACTCCTTCATCGAACAAGCATTTTCTGGTGAACGATTACACATTATGTGATAACTTTTATTCCTTAATGAATAGCCACCCCGACTTTCTTAGAAAAGATTTATATTTTAATGGAGATATACCTCTGCGGTTAGTATGGTAGCAAATTTAACGACGATTGGCTAAGTTTTATTGAAAATAATTGTTTTTATATACCATTAATCATGTAAACTTACGGTTAATTCTCTCGGTTTGTTTCCTCGGGAACAAAGATCGAAGAAGTTTGATACTTCATTTATTTTGCTGGGTTCATATTTGTTATGGACACAGCGAAATGGAGTTATCGGACTTCTTCATCGAACGAGCATTTTCTGGTGAGCGATTACACATTATGTGATAACTTTTATTCCTTAATGAATAGCCACCCCGACTTTCTTAGAAAAGATTTATATTTTAATGGAGATATACCTCTGCGGTTGGTAGGGTAGCAAACTCAACGATATTTGGATAAGTTTTATTGAAAATAATTGTTTTAATATTCTATTTATTTTTTAAATTTACATTTCTTCTCGGCTCGTATTTGTTATGGACAAGTGAAATAGATTTATCGGACTCCTTCATCGATCGAGCATTTTCGGGTGAGCGATTCCACATCATGTGATAACTTTTATTTCTTAATGAATGGCCACCCCGACCTGTGCCCGTTCCTTGCGGTAATTTTATCAGACCCTAAAAACCTCGCGAATAAAAATGCCAAGTTTTCAGAAACTAGCCATTTTTATCGCAACGAAACCAATAAAAGCGGCCATAGAATACGATTTTGTGAAAATATTTTTACTTTGTTTTAGAGGAAGCCGTAACTTCGGGGGAACGCGTTTATTAGAACGATTTGTGACGTCATAAGCAGATTCGGAGATTTTGCTTTACGACCGATAAAACGGAACACAAATTTTTTGACGAAAGTCTTTTACAAAATTTAGTATAAATATTCAATTAGGAGGGATGTTACGGCTACCCAGAGGGAAGAAATTAATGATCCCCTATAAACGCGATGTACATAACTGAATAACTATTTCGGAACTAGATTATGTAAATGAGGGAATCCTCGCTGTATATTAGGCTTAGGAAATGAAAAATTTAATATCCGTCAGGTGTTTGCAGAGGTAAAATTTGTAAAACAAATCCGCTAGCCGGAATCAAAAAGCTTTAATTGAATATGCTGGAATTGTTAAGGCTTTCGAGATTTCTTTACTGAAATTCTTTCGTACATTTTATATACGTCAACTCTGTTCATTTTTATTGATTTAATGTAAAAATCAATTTATTAACCTTATGCAAAACCTCGGCAATGATTACGCAAATCATTTCGATACCTGGAATATGTCACTTCCTATAACTATTAAGCGATAATAATTGCAATATTTCTTGATAATGCATAATTCCTTGTTTTATATGCTCATCTTTATTTAGATAAGTACTTTCCCAACCAATAATATGCCTACTAAAAGAGAGAAAATATATATTGTTGGTTTGAAGCCCCTAAAATATTATTTACGTATAGATTGGTTCAACGTATTTATTCAGTTATATGAACATAGGAAATATGAAGGTACTACTTACATTACAACAATAACAAATTAATCGAAAATGCAAGAAGTTGAATAATTTTATTTAGCTTTTAATTATTTCAAAATATTTCAAACTAATATTTTATTTATTGTTTCGGCATTAACTTTGTGGTAAGACATGTTACAATGATTAAAGAAAACACTTCGTTTTTTACCACTTGAGTTTTATTATAGACTACATGTTTCAGAAGTTAAACTTCCATCATTCAGGTCTGTATAATAACTCAAATATAAAATTGTTCTATAAATAAGGAGAGGGGAAAGTAAGGGGAAGGGGTTAGTCAAGGGACGGAGTTTGAAAATAAAGGAAAAATGGAAAGCAATGGTGAAGAATTTTGAAACAATATATTATTTAATAAATTATTATTAGAATTCAGTTTTTTTTGGATTTCTAAATTTTCAAGATAATTCATAATTTGGCCTTTATAAAGGCCAAATTATTATTAATATTCCAGTCTGATGGTGTCGTCTATACCAGTCTGATGTTATACCAGTATGTCGTATACCAGTCTGATGGTGTCGTCTATATTAGTCTGATGTTATACCAGTATATCATATACCAGTCTGATGATGGCGGTTACAACGAAATCCGGTTGCTGGTCAAATAAAATTCACGTGGAAAAAAAAAAATAGTTATTATTAGATTTACATAGTAACTATTATTATAGTTATTAAAAATCGGGATACAATTTTATATTGTTTCACATGTTCAATAAATTTCGCAACTTCAAAAAAAATTGCTTAGCAAGAGCAGATCTGTCAGGAAGCCTAGATGCTTCTCTATCAGATCCGGGCATGCTGTGGGACAGCTTTCAATATTATAGTAATTATGTTATTTTATTAGAAAAATATTAATTTTAAGGTGGATTCTCGTCATAAAATTTATATGATAAAGATTCGTATAATGAGGTAAAATCAATATATGCATGAACATGAACATACTATATTGATCACCATGTTTCAGTACCACCCAGTCTTGAAACATTCGTTCGTTATCGGTGGGAATGTGGCAACTCGATTACGCTCCGACTCAATACCTCGTTTCCTGATATCTCACCTTAGGTATGCACCTCCGCACCGTTCCGTCCCTACACCCAGTGTTTAGGAATTCTGGTTTTAACCCCGTTCGGCTGACATGTCTGACGGTCTGCAATGTGTCCGGTATTCCCTGTCCGCACTCTCCGGACAAGTGTTTTGGGGAGCTCGTGATGCCTGCTAGCATTTATTCCGGAGGTGGTATCGAGCTCGAAGTGCCGTTCGGGTATTGCATTTGTATGAAGAAACCTGAAATGAATTTGTATTAGAAGATTTAACGATGTAAACACATTGTTTTACGGATATTTTTATGGATTTTTTTAAACATAGACGAGGATAATTCTGGTAGTTTGGGCAATTCATTTGGCTTATTTATTTAACCTTTATCCGCACCCTAATGGTGCATAGGGTACTGCATCAAATAAACTCAGTGTTACCTTGATCGTTCACACATGAAGGAAAGGTGATCAGCTCTCCACTTAGGGTACCAGTCCAGGGTAATATTAAATAAATATTACAGTGAAAAAAATCACTTGAATTTATTTGACACCCTCTCCTTGAGTATCGAACCCGGGACCTCCAGAACGGTAGCCGAGCGTGCTGACCATTACACTACGGAGGCGGACGAAGTTAATTTGGTTTAAGTTAATTATAATATTTTCACTTAAACCGCATATGATAGGTCTTGAGCCCTGTATATGTTCAGACATGTTGAAATAAAGTTTTTTTTTACAATTAAAATATATATTTTTTTCAATACAATTGTATTAAAATCGGATATTTGTGAATTAAAATTTGGACATACTCAATGTAATGTAGTATAAAATAACAACTATATATTTTTTTTTCACATGAGTCTTATTTGACGAGCATCCGGGTTACGCCGTAACCGACATCATCAGACTGGTGATGTCGGTTACAACAAAACCCGGTTGCTGGTCAAATAAAATTAATATAGAAAGAATTACATAGTTTTACATATTATTTTTTGACATCTCATCAAAGATGAAGAAGAATATGGAAGTCTGGGCATTTACGGGGCTGACGACCGTCATCGGCTGGTTTAAGTGATCACTTTACACGTGTAACATTCACCAATTCTACCCATTATTGACAACTACACTACTCAAATTCTTGGAAGTTCTATATATATGAACCAATTTAGAAACCTTGTTCTTGAATCACTAGAACTTCACTAGAGACATCTATTGGTGAGATGTAAAGAAGCTTTTTTATTAAGCAGAAACTCTTTTATTAGTATGTGAGATCCGAATCCTGGATTATTGTTTTAAGTTTTAAACAATAATCTTGTTGCACGAAGGTCTTGGCTCTGGATGCAGTTGGTTGAGCGGGTAGGTGAAAAGAGAGCGATTGCACGTGTGTAAGGGCTTTTATAGCCTCTGCTATAACTAGTCACTTTTCTCGCTAACTCACGGTTGCCAACTTGACAGCTTGACAGGTTCGCTGTCCGTTTAGGGGCCTACCCGCTCACTACAATATCTTCTATGCATGATTTAGTGTGGGTTTATATAACATTAAATTATACGTTGAAAAAACCAAATATCTTTATTTATTAAACAAATTGGTTTCTAAATTCTTTCTCTACATTCTACAAAGTAAAAATTAAAATTAGCTGAAGCGAAAGTTACGACCCAGCAGATTGCGAAAAAAGTATGAATTCTCCGAGTCTGAATTTGATATTTTAATACTTAATAAATTCCCGTGGAAGTGTTTTTTGATTTTGTACATTTAATGTTCGTATTTTACGACTGCTCGGTAAGGGAGAGTTAAATAAAATTCTCGTTCAAGTGGTCTTTTCACATCTCGCCCCATTTTTTATATCATATTATCAATACAAACACTCTTTTACTCTGTATGAGTTCGTTAATTTCAATTTGGTAAGATTTTAAAATATACTACTACTACTACTATTACTACTACTACCATCACGCCGTTTCCCGCAGGGGTAGGCAGAAAGGATGAAATGCGACCCTCTTCTGTCCTGATATACACTCCTCGCCTCCTTCACATCCATACAACTTGTCATGCCCTCTGATTACACAGACTTTTGACACGGCCAGATTTTAGGTTCTGATTGATCTGATCGTGCCAAGTCTTTTTAGATCGTCCTCGTTCTGTTTTCCCTCTCACATTTCTTAGATGTGGCGTGTAGAAAGATCTATTAAATCCTATATACGCTAGGAAATAGATAGATCTTTCTTCACATCACATCTTAAAAATTAATGATACAATATGGCATTTAAATATTTTTATTTGAATCTTTTAATAATATATCTGATATTGTGTTATTCACCCTACGGATGATCTATCAACATATATCAACATATATCTCAACTAAGACAATCGTTTTTAAATGAATGAAGATGGAAATCTAAATGCAATCTCTCAGATGAATGTGCGACAAAACAATGTATGATAGATATTCGAATGGTAAAATAGAAAAGAATGCAACGTTGAGATAAGCATTATCGATAAAATAAGGAAGAAAGTGTTCAGATGGTTTGGAGATATAAATCGAATGAGTGAAGAAAAACAGTTAAACAAATTAGTGAAGTGAATGTATTTGGCTTTAAAAGCAAAGACAGACCGAGGAATATTTGGCATGATCAAGTATTTTAAATACTTTACATAGTATGTTTCATTTATTTAATATATCGTTTAAGACTTACATGTAATGGACAATAATTTTTTCATAAGAATTTTGACATCTTATAATTTTTTCATTTCTTTAGGGAGTTTATTACAGTATTGAATTCCTAAATATTTGAAATTTTGTTGAAATTGTTTTATATTATATTTTGGAGTTGCAAAATTATTTTGGAATCCCGTAGATAAACTTCATTTAAAATTTAAATATTTACAAATGGTACTTTATTCTCTATAATTTATAAATAAAAATTAATACCCGTCTAAATTAATAAGTCCCGTTCTGGTCGAAGAAGGTTTATAATAAGTTATATCGTAAACTTGAAGGTATTAAGTATTTTATCCGAGTTGCACAGCGCGAAAATTTATTATTTTTTTAAACTCCGTTCATAAAAATGTGTCGAACACACCCCTGGACTCTCTTAACTGGCGCCTTTACTACGGCTTCAGAACAAAACTGATGTTTAAAATTTAGCGACGGTAATTTGCACAAAATACAATATAAAATGGAAACTTTTAATGTTTTAATATTATGTTATAAAATATAAATAGGGGTCTGTAAAGGTTTTTATATTATTTACGGCGTACATCAAAGAGTGAAAACGTTATATTTTCGCAGAATTACTTTGTTATTATCTTGGTTTGCTTCTAAGCTACAAAGAGCTACCTGCGATATTGCTAAATAAATGACCATCACGCCGCTTCTCCGCAGGGGTGAGCAGAGAGAATAAAATACCACACCACGCTTTCACTGCGATTTTTATTTGCCTTTTCCACATTCATGTATCTCCTCATATTATACATACCTATCGATTATTTCGACTCCTGACCCGACCGCTTTAAAGAATTGGACATATCTGATCATGCCAAGTTTTTCTCGCTTTCCTCTGCTCCTTTTACCAATTACATTCGCCTTATTAATTTGTTTTGTTTAGCGTTTTAAGGAGATGAGAATGTGGTAGGTGTAAATTTTAGAGCAGACTCATAAGTTTCACATACGGTTTATAAAGACGCAGAATGCATCGAAACACGTGTCACGATACATTTGAAGAAAAGGTGTCATAAACGATGTAGAATGCATTTAAACACGTTTCACAATATATTAATAAAAAGTGATAAAAAATTTAGGAAAATTAAAATTGAAAACACTTTCTTTTGTTAAAAGAACTAATGGAGGTTAAAGAATATAATATATTCCTTCACACATTATTTTTGACATCTCAACACAGATGAAGAAAAATATAGAAGTCTAAGCATTTACAGGGCTTACGACCATAAAAGGCTGGTTTAAGTGACCGCTTAAAACACGTGTAACATTCATCAATTCTACCCATGATTGACAACCACATTACTCAAATTCTTGTGTGTAAAGTGATCACTTATGATAGTCGAAGCCCTGTAAATACCCAGACTTCCATATTCTTCTTCATCTTTGTTTAGAAGACATAAATAATGTTTAAAATAACTTTTTATTGGAGATAATCTAAATTTGTGAACAAGTATTTGAATACACTCAAAATGTATACAGGTATAAGAAAGGAAGCATATACATAGTTAAAAATATCTGATGTGATATTAAATTTTCTCCGTGGTTAGTCTTCGTAAAGTTATTAAAACAATTAAATTAAAATTATTATAGGCTTTGGTCCGTTATCTCCGAATTTCAATTTAACGTTTTGATTGAACGAAATTTAATTGTTCAGTAAACATTTGAAAGTGGTCTCATTTTTCATTAGATAAGGTTTCTTTGGAAGACGAGGAAACTAATCAAGATTTTAATTATTTTACGAGAAAATTTGATAAGTTTAAAGGAAAGATCGCATATTTGTGTAAATTGAAAATGTCTTTTAAATAACGTGAATAAAACGTAAAATAAAATAACAACGATGTAACTTTTTCCACATTCATTTTATTTGACCAGCAACCGAGTTTCGTCGTAACCGACATCATCAGGTTTACATATAAGGTTTTAGAAAATATGTAAGTTTTTATTTTGGAAACAGATTGACATAAGAGGATGTTCGTATTTTTAAGGCAAATAATAAACGTGTATTTTTTTCCCAAATTCACCATTAACTCGTATTTTTAATATTTAATACTAAACTCTTATAATTTATTTAAGATCTCGTCGTTTATATAACGTCTTGCAAACATGTGCATTATCTCAAGAATATAATAAATTGCAGGCGTTGAAGATTGAGTTCTATTTAAACATTATAAATAAAATTGTAACTGTTCGTTTATAAATGATACAGAGGGAGGTCACAATTGACCTAATATGGTCACAGTAACATAAAGGATGCAAGATCCCTTAACCTCACAAAAAAACTGTTCGTTTGTTCCAAATCTTAAGCTTTTAACGTTATGAGTTTGCAGTTATGATACAATATTCCATTCGCGTAAATTCGTCAAATAAGCGCGTGTTTTTTATTTATCTCCATATTATAATTATAAATGGAAATGTTCGTTTGTTAAACACCATAAATATTTTAATTTATTGGTAAAAATATGATTAAAAAAAAACAGGTTTACGACCGCGATGGCAGTGTCATTTGTTTAACGTAACAGAATATCACGCAATACTGAATATTGTTTATATCTTACAGCTTGCTTTTTGAATTATTAATATTTAGATTACTTCAGTATTTCGATTTTATTAGAAATTCTGATTTATTTATTGTTTTATTTAACGAGACTGAGTCATTTGGCATTAACTTTGTGGATTGACAATATGAAAATAAAAACTAACATGCAGGTGTACTCATTAACAGGTGAAATTACAAACTTTTAGTATTTTTACTTATTGATGAGAGCATCTATAGTTCTCGATACTAGACGTGTTAAATAAAATGGTATTACACAAATAATTATATTTAATTTTTTTTAAATCAGTTATGATATTTATATTGACCAGATTATTTTCTTGTAGTGCATAAATATAAAATTATTTTTATACCTTAAAACGAAAATAATAACAAACAAAAAAGAAACAATCTTCTTTTTATTTTGAAATTTTTACAATTCTTATTATGGCTTTTTTGTAACATCACTTACAACATGCCGTTTTAAATCATGTTTATATTTTGTGTTTTTCTTCCTTTTCAAGTATCTTTTTTTTATGCCACATACAATAAGCACTGCAATGTATTGCTGAAGCGCAATATTGCTTGTAATTTACACAATAAGAAGAAGATAAATCTGACGTTACAGATGCCAGTCTCGAATAGCGTTGTTGTTTACGACTCGAAATAAATTCCATGACATGTTTATGCTCCATACACGGTGAGCACAAAAGTTCATTTTAGAATTGTGTCAGGACCTTAAGGTCCATATATTGTAATTATGATTATAATTTGTTGGCAAACACACCCCCTCGCGTCACTTACAAATGTCGCACTGTTGTCGCCACTTGTTCGTGTATTGCGTTTCACTAAAATTTGTACTTACCGAAATATGTATATACCATTCTGATATTGAGTATTCATACTGTTGATTTATGGATCACCCTGTTTCGGTATAAATACTCTTCATTTTCCTTTTTCTTTTTAAAAAATCGAAATCATTGTTTTTACAATCACAAAAAACGCTTTTTAACATTATCAAGTGACCGTTCTGCTTTTGTTAGTGTTTCACTAAAGTACGTACCGAAATATGTATATACCATTCTGATATTGAGTATTTATACTGATGATTATATACACATTACACATAATTTCCAAAAATGATTTTTCAATACAATTTTGAATCATGATAGTAGAACTACTTTGAAAATATTTTAAAAATATGAATTAAAAATGTAAGGACCAAATCGTTTTGTTAAAGTCCAATTTGATTTGTTAAACGTTTCATTTGGTTTAAAGCATCCAATGTCATTTATTAAACGTCCCCTTTGAAGTGGAAGACCGGTTTTTTTTTCTGGGATTAACCTTTTAAAATTTTATTAATCAAATATCCAGCTATCGAAAAATAGTTTTATATTTTCCATTTTTGTTTGATGATGGTAATGAAAAAGTTGAGAATATATAAATTTGCGAATAGTCAAATAAATATGATAGAGAGTCGAAATTGGACTTCTTAATGTTTTGTTTGAGTCTGTCCTAATTACGAGCATTCATCTCGTTAACGGTTTAACTTTTTTATTAATTTAATAAGATGCCGCCATTTGAAGGACGTAAAATTTGGCAAATTATATTCATAAACCAAAGGTTCCAACACCTACCCTTTTGAATATCACAAATGGAATTTTGTCAAAGGGATGATAAACAAAAAGCTTTTATTTATGACGAGACGAGTAATAAATTAAATCTTTGCCAGGGGTATAAAACCAGTTTACTTATGTTAAAAAAATTAACACTGAATTCTCAATAACAATTTATAAAAAAAAGTTTTCTAAAATAATTCATTTATATTTAAAAAAAAACTCTCCTTATCATTTATTGTTCACTTTGTGTAATACCAATTTTAAAAGTGGTATTACATAAAGTGAATAATGAATAATAGGGAAAGTGTTTATTACCATACCACAAAGTTATCAATGCTTTTAAAATATAAAAAAACATTGTATTCCAAATCAATCACTTACTGACTATCCCATTTTAAATTCGAAAATTTATATTAAATACGACATAATTCATATGTGTATATCTAGTACTATATCTAGTACTAAATTGTCATCGTTTTATAAGAATTGTTAATAATAAAATTATCTTGTTTTTAGAATAGAATTTTTAAGGAAAAAACATGGTTGAACAAATGTATTTTGATACTAGCTATGCCGGGCTATGTTTTGATGTGACCCAGTTTAGTTAAAGAGAAAATAAATAAAATAAAAAGCACACATTATATTAATTTCTCTTCACAATGCTTGTGAAGTAACGAAAATATACAAAAAAACCTGTGAAACAATTTAATAAAAAATATTAAAAATCTTGAGTGACAGCATCTGTCAAGAAGTACACTGTCCGCCACGATCAATATTAGCATTGTGCATGTTGTTGTTACGTTTTGCGCCCTCGAGGTAATATTTTACGAAAATGACGCTGTAAGAATTACCACAATTTATTGGTATGATTACGCTTAACAGATGGCGCTGCCTTTGCGGTATTAAAAAAAAACTGTTTGTCATAGGTGAAAACTGTCAAAGATTAAAACATGTTTAAAAGCATGACTGTATTAGAATGCCAGGTTATGTTAAAAAAAACCTTACTATGATTGAAGATTTTGAATGAATTGATATTTAGATTAGAATAGATTTTTTTTTCATTATTGATTCGGTAGTCACTTTGTGGTAAAATGTCTTTCCATTTTTAATTAACGTTTTGCTTGGTAAATACCAGGATAAGGTATTATTTACTTAGTAAAACTATAATTAAAAATACTGAGATTATATAAAATATTATGTGGTTTTTCAGTTTTTTATCCCTGAATAATGAAAAGACCAAACGTTTCATCAATGTGATGAATATCTTGATTTGAAAATAGATCGTATCGAAAAATTCAATTGAAATTTTGATAAATGTGCCAATAATTTCGTAGTACTTTGAAGCATCGTTATAAATCCAAAACATTATTAGTAGTTTCGTGAGTCAAGAAACGATTTCGAGCTCAATTATTTCGAGAACCTTTTGAAATTGAGTTATTAAGGAGACTTGTTTAGGCCATTAAACGCCGAAAGAGTAATGAAAGATTCATTTGAATTTGCTTATGCTCGTGAATGAAATAAGTTGTAAAATAAGTAAAAAATTGTAAACCATCAGTGAAATATTTAATTTAATTTAGCTCAAACTCCTAAATTGGCTAACATAAAAATAAAAATCAGAAACAGAAACGGTAATGAAAAAGGATAGACGATCGACTGCGAAATTGGTACTGTTAGTAAGATTACCGCTATGTTAAATATATATATATATATATATATATATATATATATATATATATATATATATATATATATATATATATATATATATATATATATATATATATATATATATATATATATATATATATATATATATATATATATATATATATATATATATATATATATATATATATATATATATATATATATATATATAATCTGCGGGTGTGTATGAGGAGGTGCATGCATGTGAAAAAGACAAAGAATGTTTGCAAAGACAAAGTGGTGTGGCATTCTATTCTCTCTCTGCTTACTTGTGAGGGAAATCAGCGTGTGATGGTTTTTGAGTTTCTTTACGATTATAAGTCTTATTCAGGGAATAAAATAAAGAAAAAGAAAAAGATTCTGAGTGGATCGAATTACGTATCTTTATATATTTTAAGAAATTATTGTAGTTACCAATTAATGATAAATTGAATGAAATACAAAATTTATTAAAATTTATATTAATATAGTATATTGCTTTTTACTTTTTCTATGTTTAAATTTCTTTCCAGATCTTTGTTAGTTTTTGATGTTAGTTTTCGGCAGATGTCAATTTCGCTAGATATTCTAGGATCTGGAAATATTCTACCAAATGTACACTGATTGGCATGATTAGCTTATTTTAAAGTAGTCATGATTTAGTTCCATAGCACTCCACCTGCCAGTAACTCCATTATTTAGGATCCCATCTTGTAGAAACCCTTCTCGTCTTCTTTATTGCCTGTTACTGCCGGCTTCTAGTAACTCACCTGGTTGTTAGAATGATTATAATATTTTTATGCATATTTTGCACTTTATCACAAGCGACCCCCCGTTTCATGCATTTTGGTGAACGACCTCATCACTGCTATGAACGACGTGAAATGATATTATTTTGCCGGCATAAGCAGTGACATTTGCGGACTCGTAAAAGATTATGGCAGTAATAGGGTTAATGTTACTTCTGAAGTTTTTTTTAGATGGGAGTTGGATTTATTATTTACCTTGCTTATTATGTACAAGGTTAATAGATCATTAAGTGGATTTATGTTTCTTCTAAGTAAAAAAATGTTTTACTTAAATCTGTGTTGGGAACAGGAGGGATAATCTAGTGTGGGCAAATCAGGAACTTCTCAGTATTTGCTCATTGCTGGAAGGCAACTACGTAAAACTTCTCAGGAGAAGCCGGGCTGTTGACTGTAGTCAAAAGACCTTACGTTCCACTGGAAGAGGGTTCGGCATTTTGTGTCCTACTTGGTTTATTGTACCAATGTCCTTCATTATTTTGATCATTTATGATACCACCTCTAGGGAGAGTTTCTTATGAATTAGCACGGATTCGATGTCGGATAGGTCCTCAACCAGGGTCCTGTAACGCGCCTCTAGCTGTTGTCTTTGGAAGCTAAAATGAAACGATGCAGGTAGTACTTCTGAAGTTATATACCGCGTTGTGTTATCGTCAAGGTGAAAGTTTTTTTAATTGAAAATTCTTAAGCGGTGATTTAGTAATCGATAATTGGACAAGAATTGAGAGTGAAAATTCACGGACGCGTCGCGTTTTTAGGCGATTTCGTTACACAAGAGAGAAAGAGAAAGAGAGCTATGCCTCGGGAGTAGATCAAAAGAGACCGAAGTATACACAACGAAACAGCGATAGAATAGATAGTGAATGGTTGGTATTCGTAATCATTATAATGCAGTTTGTGGATTCCATATATTCCACATTGAATGCGATCATGAAAAAGTAGTAGTCGTATAAAAAGGAGTACAATATGTCCGCTGAAATCGAATCCAATATATACAAATAACTTATATGAAGTAAAATGAAGTATGATATTATGGTTTCTAGTTGAATACCACTTTAATTTATCAGAAGGGAAGCAAGATGAAAGCGGATTACTTTTAACACAAATTTATTTAGTTCTATTAAATTACAATCAAGCAAATACTTAAGGATAATCGCGTGACTCTAATATGAGAACAGTTGAAGTACGTGTCGATCTGTGGACGGGTGGCGACGAAGTGTGGCGAGGTCGCTCGTTTCGTTCTTTTCTGCTCTCGTGAAGGTAGCTCGCTACGTTGAGCTTGAGTTGCCATATTCGATGTACATTATGTGTGAAGGTTGCCACACGGCCCTCTTCCAGTGTCTTTGAACAGAAGACATGATACTGTAATCAGAAATTTTAAAACATATGGGTGAATTGTACATATGTAATTTAAATTGTTTTCTTGTTGTTGACCGTAGTTTGTTTTTCTTGTTATTTATTGTGATTTGTTTTTCTTGGTAAAATAAAAGTTTTTATTTTTACAATTGGCTTTTGTTTTTTTTTTTTTTTTTTTTTTATTGTTCAGGCGTTCATGGTCGAAATCTGTCTGGAAAATGAACTTTTCTTCCTGCTCTGGTTTTTCTTTCTTGCAGGTTTCCTTCTGTCGGCTTGTTTGAGTCCGTATCCGGGGTTGGCGTACGGATTTCTGTCGCTCTCTGTTGTGTGTCGATTTTTTCGTCCATTGTCGTTGTGAACGCGGGTTTCAATCTATCTATTGAAATGTGTTTTAGTTTTCCTTTGATATCGACTAGAAATGTTTTTTCTGTTCGCGATTCGACTCGATAGGGGCCCTCGTACGTATTTTGTATGGGCTTTCTGTGTGAGTCGGTTCGGATGAATACATGGGTGGCTGTCGGTAGTTCCTTTGGTATGAATACTTTCTTTGATGAGTGGTGGATGCCGGGCGTCGGCCTGACGTCCGTGAATCTGTCACGTAGTTTGCTCACGAATATTCCTGGGTCGGTGCTTATGGTGTTTGTGAAGAAGTCGCTTGGGAGTCGTAATGTTTTTCCATAAGTTAGTTCTGCGGGTGAGCATCTAAGCTCGTCTCTCACCGTAGTTCTAAGTCCGAGTAGGACTATTGGTAGCGTGTCCAACCAGGTGTCGTCGTTTTTTGCTGTTAGTGCGGTTTTTAATGCGCGATGCCATCTCTCTATCATCCCGTTTGTTTGTGGATGATAAGCTGATGTTCTGCTGTGTTTTATTCCCAGTATTTCCGATAGTGCCTTGAAAAGTTTCGATTCGAACTGTGTTCCTTGGTCCGTGGTTACTGTTTGTGGTACGCCGTAGCGGGCGATCCACGTGTCTAGTAATGTTTTGGCTATTGTTTCAGCAGTGATGTCTTTGATTGGTACTGCTTCGGGCCACCGGGTATATCTATCGATCATTGTCAATAAATACGAATATTCTCGGCAGGTTGGTAGGGGTCCTACGATGTCTATGTTGATGTGCTGGAATCTGTCTTCTGGTACGTTGAATGTGTTAATCGGTGCTGAGGTATGTCGGTTTATTTTCGCTTTTTGGCATGGTATACAGTTTTTGACGAATTCTTTAATGTCTCTTGTCATGTGTGGCCATACGAATCTCTGTTGTATACTTTTTTTAGTACCGTTTATTCCTGGGTGACATATATTGTGTACTTTCGCTATGACTTGGTTTCTCATTTGTTGAGGGACGAAAGGTCGTATGTTATTATTTGACGTATCACACCATATGGGGTTGTTCATGCCTGGAATGTTTTTCTGTTGAAGGGTTAGTGACGAATTTTGAAGGGAGTTTGCTAAATCTTCATCTTCTTTTTGCTGCTCGTGCATCTCGTCGTAATCTATCGTTGCGGGTATTGTTAATTCTTCGATCCGTGATAGTGTGTCGGCGACTGTGTTTTTTGATCCAGTAATGTGTTTTATGTTCGTGCAGAATTGTCCTATGTAGTCTAGTTGTCTTTCCTGTCTTGGAGAGTTCGTAGCTGTTTTTTTTGTAAATGCGAATGTGATCGGTTTGTGATCTGTATATATTATAAAATTGCGTCCTTCGACATTCTGTCTGAAATATTTTACGGCTTCGTAGACTGCTGTCAGTTCTCTGTCATACGTGCTGTATTTCTTCTGTGCTGGGGTGAGTTTCCTTGAGAAGAATCCTAGTGGTTGCCATGTTCCGTTGTTTTCCTGCTGTAGGGACGCTCCCATTGCGTTGTCTGAGGCGTCGACCATTATAGCGAGGTGGGCATCGATGGTTTGGTGCGCTAGTAGCGTTGCTGTCGCCAGGTCGTCTTTACATTTATTAAATGCGGCTGTCGACGTTTGTGTCCATATTAATTCTCTCCGGTCGTTTTTTACATAGCCCTGAAGTATGTCAAATAGTATAGCTTGTGTCTCTATTGCATTTGGTAAAAATTTTCTATAGAAGTTTATCATTCCGAGGAAACGTCGGAGTCCTTTCGCGGTTTTTGGTGTCTCGAATTGTGTTATTGCTTGTACCTTTTCTTGCAGTGGTGTGATGCCGTTCGCTGTTATAGTGTATCCGAGGAAACTGACGTCCGGTTTTCCGAAACTGCACTTGTCTGCGTTTATTATTAAACCGTTTTCTGAAAGGGTTAAAAATACTTCTTCGAGATGTCTTTTATGTTCTTCTTCGCTCGTTGATGCTATGAGTATGTCATCTATGTATACGAAACAATAGTCTAGATTCTTTGTTACATTGTTCATGTATCGTTGGAATGTCTGAGCTGCGTTGCATAGTCCGAATTGCATGGCGGTGAATTCGAAAAGTCCAAATGGCGTGATTATGGCTGTCTTTTGGATGTCTTCGCTTTCCATTGGTATTTGGTGATACGCTCTCTTCAGATCTATTGTCGAGAATATTTTCGCTGTGTTGAGTTTATGTGCGAAGTCCTGGAGTTGAGGTATCGGGTACCTGTCTGGTAGCGTCTGGGCGTTTAAACGTCGGTAATCGCCGCAGGGTCTCCATTCTCCGTTGGGTTTCTTCACCATATGTAGCGGGCTTGCCCAATTACTCTTTGAGGGGCGGCAAATTCCTTGTTCCATCAGCAGTTTGAATTCTTTCTTTGCTGCGATAAGCTGGTTTGGTGCGAGGCGTCTGGCCCTTGCGCTAACTGGTTGTCCTTTTGTTTCTATTATGTGTTTCACTTCATGTTTCTTTTTATGTCCGATGTCCATTTTTGGTTTAAGTATGTCGGGGTATTTAGCCATGATTTTGTGATATTCACAGTTGTTATTGATTAGTGAAATTTTTGAAGACGGACTTTTGCAAGTGTTTCCGTCTACTTTTAATCCAGTTACGTTGTCAGTTAACGTTGCGTTTTTCAAGTTTACGCTTAAGTTATAATTATGTAGGAAATCGGCTCCTAGTATCGCTCTTGACACGTCGGCGATTATGAATCTCCATTTCAATGGTCGTCTTAAATTTAAGTTTAATTCGAGTGTTCTTGTACCGTATGTTTTTATTTGGTTTCCATCGGCGCCGTAGAGTGTTGTTGTTGTATCGTCGGAGGCGAGTGAATTCTCTATGTTGTTGTATGACCTCGGTAACACGGATACGTCGGCTCCAGTGTCGATTAGAAATTTCATGTTGGTTCTTCGATCGTAAACAAAGAGGCGGAATGTATCATGAGGGGGGTTACAGGCCTCTAGTTTGGCCCCCCGTTGGCGTTTTCCGGCTGGAAGCTGCATGGTTTTCTACATTTGAATGCTTTGTTTTTGAACTTGTTGTGGTAAAAACATATGCCGTTTGAATTTTCTCTAGACATGCTTCGGTATGGGGATCTGCTTTTATTTCTATATCGGCCGTTTTCTTGTCGTCTGTTGTCGTAGCGGCTCATGCGTCCTTGCCAGTTGTCGTTTTCGTGTTTCGCTTTTAGTTGTTTAACTTCCTGCGTTAGTAGTTCTATTTGCTTCTGCAGGCTCAGCAGTATTAGGTCACTAAGATTTTCGTTTCTTGGTTGATCGCATGTTGCATTGTATTGCCGTGCTGCTGTGGATGGTCGATCTTCGTCTATTTTGTTTAATTCCGGTTTTCTCAATATGTCCATTATTTTGTCTGCCGTGTTGGCCATTTCGTCCAGATTCTCTGTTTTCGTTGCTGATAATATTGCTTGGACTTGTTGAGGTAGCCTCTGTAGCCACAGGGTTTTTGTTATACGATTTTCTGCTAGACTGGGTCCTGCTAGCTCCTTCATGCACCTCATTAGCTCTGATGGTTTTCTGTCTGCTAGTTGTAGTCCTGTTAACAAGGTTGTTAGCTTCTTCTGGTCGGAGTCTTGCAGTCGTGCTATCAGGTTTGTTTTCAGGTGTGTGTATTTTCCTGTTGTTGGAGGTCGCGTTATTATGTCGCTCACAATTCTTAGTGAATCCGTATCCAGTGCTGCTAATATAATATAATATTTGGTTTCATCTGTGGTAATTCCTGCCGTGGCAAATTGAGCTTCGGCTTGTATGAACCAAAGCGTTATATTTTCTTTCCAACATGGTGGGAGTTTCACGCTGACTTTGTGTACTTCCGTATGTTCTTGTAGCTGCGGTTGTACTTGCTGCGATTCTTGATATTCATGTTCGCCGTTGGTTGCCATCGTTGTGCGATATTTAAAAAAATTATTTTATTTAATTATTTTTTTGTAAAAAAAAATATTTAAATATTTTGGATTTTGCTGTGTTTGGATGTTACGGATTGGTATTTTTCGCGTTGTTAGAAAAAATAAATGGTGGGGTTAATGACTCGGGTTTGTTTATCGCTTATCGGCCGCGGTACGAAGTACGCTTAGGAATTTGTAATTGTCACGTGTTTTTTTTTTTAAGCAAGAAATTATGTAGACGGATTAATGTAATCGGATTATTTTTCGATGTTATATAGTAATGACAATGCTGAAAGAAATTTGATTATTAGGATAATTTTTGACGTAATATTAAAGAAAATTTTTTTTTATTTTTTTTTATATATAAATGACAATAACTTATTGATTCTACATTTACAGCGGCGTTTTTTTTGCCTTGTTTTATTTGTGAATTATTTACAATTTGATTTTATTTATGAAACAGGATAGGTGGCGTTTACTATGAGAGCTAATTATTGAATTTTTGCATATATTTTTTGGCAAATAAATGATTTTAAATTATGTTTATTTAGGTTGACTTAGCTTTTTCGTTGTTCGTTTCCTCTTCGTTGTTGACGGCTTCCGTATCTGAAGTATGTGTTCGCGCATGTTCTTCCTGTGTGGATTTCCGATGTCTGCGTCAGCCTTAAGATGACCGAGACGATGTCGTCTTAGCTGAAATCAGTGTTACAATAGCGGCGAGTATTCTGTCGGTACAATTAATTTTCTATTCTCCCACGTGGTTTCATCGGATTAGATATAGGTAGATATATCGGATATAGATAGGATTCAAAAAATTGTTAATAATTGACTTTTATTTTACCAGGGAAAAGATTCTAAATTGGGTAGTGCAAATATAAAAGGTTTAATTTCGAGATTATTATTTTTAATGAAAAGATTTTACGTTAGATATGTGAGAATACTAAAATATTGACTTACGTTTTATCCCTAGGACGCTCGTCGCCACGCTTCCTGTGATCGATGTTTATTACGCGTTGTTTTTTTTTCGGTTTTTATTTAAAAAATGCTTCTAAAATTCCGAATTTTGTAAAACGTGTTTCGGGATCACGTCGGGAGGTCACCAATTATGGTTTCTAGTTGAATACCACTTTAATTTATCAGAAGGGAAGCAAGATGAAAGCGGATTACTTTTAACACAAATTTATTTAGTTCTATTAAATTACAATCAAGCAAATACTTAAGGATAATCGCGTGACTCTAATATGAGAACAGTTGAAGTACGTGTCGATCTGTGGACGGGTGGCGACGAAGTGTGGCGAGGTCGCTCGTTTCGTTCTTTCCTGCTCTCGTGAAGGTAGCTCGCTGCGTTGAGCTTGAGTTGCCATATTCGATGTACATTATGTGTGAAGGTTGCCACAATATAATGATTAACCCGTTGATTATCCGACGAAACGCTGGATTTTAGGAGATGGCCATATTATAATTTTTCTATAAACATTCTTATATTTTTTAAATTTGTTTATAAAACTCTGAAAAGTATGCCTTTAGTTTTAATATTATCTAAGTAGGTTTAACATAATGTAAATATTTATCACACGGTAACGCGTGATCGGCCATCGACTGACGGGCCGGATCACGCGTAAACGCGTGACCGGTAATCATCGTGTTAAGAGGTTTATGAAGATTGTGACAGGAGAACAGCAATGCGACCGAAATATATTTTATTACTCTTCGTAGCAAAATGTGTGTATTTAATAATGATGTTTTTTCTAAAAGCTTCCTTACTCGCACATTTTTAACAAAACGAGCTTAACCAATTTAAATATTTATTCGAAAAGTTTTAATTAGTGTTCGTTTATGCGTCCCTTACCCTGGCCCCGTGTCAAGTAAGGCGGAGTGAAACGTAAAGCAGCACGGAAATAATTATGAAAATAAAACTGTCGTCTTAATAAGAGGCTCGTAATTATTTTATATTAAAAAAAATACAAATGGAAAAAGGAAACACCTGGAAAAAAATTGTAACTGAAAAATCATTATGAATTCAATATATCGAACTTTTTTAATGCAACAGAATTCAGTATATTGAAAACAAAACATTGTTAACTTTGTGATATGGTCAAATAACGTTAAATTTTTTGACATTTCAATAGATGACAGACTTGAGATTATTATTATTGTTGTTATTTTTTTTGCTTCTATATCTATCTCCTTTTATATCATTTATTTATTTCATTAATTGATTCGGCAGTCACTTTGTGGTAAAATCTGTCCATTTTTAATTAATGTTTTACTTAGTACATACAACTTTTTCTTAAAATCTACTGTGACACCTGTTTCGATGCATTCCGCATCATATTCAAACACGGTGATAGAGACGGTGACGACAGATACGGTGTTTGAAAATGGTGCGGAATGCATCGAAACACGTGTCACAGTAGATTTTAAGAAATAGCTTTATTTATTGTTTTTACAACGTATTTTGTTTGTTAGAGCTGAAATCACTTATAAACGAGTAGAGGCTTATAATTTTTTTCTTAAGACTCATGAGTCAACTCAAGATATACCCAGACCTCCATATTCTTCTTCATCTATGTTAAGATGTCAAAAAATATATAAATAAGTCCTGCATGGAGAAACCCCTGATTTGTAAATATGTATTTGAACACACTCAAAATGTTGTGAGCGTGATATATATTATATTTATGGCATTGTAAGTTGATTACCATCAAAAGTCATAAGGAGTAGAAACAGGTAAAAAGTTAAGGGGGAAGGAAAGGATCCAAGAAAGGGATGTTTAGATGGAATTTTAGGGTAACAAAAAGATTTTATAATGTTTAAGACGCTTATTGACGTCAGAGATGGTTAACTTTTCGTGTGAAGAGGTATTCCATTGCATAGTCCAAGGGTGAAAAGCCTGCCACCTCTTGGCTACCCCAATACGATCTTTTTACTTGTGCCAATCAAAAAAATACTTTATGTAAAAAAAAATATTATCCGTATGTTTGTACTCGCGAAACTCAAAAAGTAGTCGGCGGATTGACTTGAGATTTAAAATTGCAACCTTATGTAGAATAAGATACATTATTGCGGCCTTTAAAAAGAAGAAAAGGTTTTCCACCTCTGGGATATTTTAAATGATAAGGAAAAATAAATCATAATTTCAATAAAATAAAATATTAAAAACGTATAAGAAAAAATTAAAAAATAAAATGTACAAATGAATAAAAACAAAAAAAAAAAACAAAAACGAAATACGTAGATAAATCAGCTCTACGGTGCATATAATGCTAATACTGAACCCCAATGCTGACTTACTCATATGTACACATGTCCAGCCCCCATCTGTGCTCCGTAAGCAGTTTTATGATGAGGTTGGCGCTTTTCGTCAGTCTACAACTCTATGTCTAAGTGGACCAACCCAGTATTGTAGGTGTTCTGTAGCAAACGTACCAACTACAAAATGTATAGAAGTGATGTTATTGTTGCAACGTTTCAAATCACCTGCAAAATGTAAGGATTAGTGTTATTGTAGCAATGCTTAGAAACACCTGCAAAATGTTCGATTAAAAAAACTCAAATGAGACTTCGATTGTAAGTAAACATAAACAATATGTAACAAAATGCTATTGAAAATACGAAATTGTTTTTATCAAATAAGACCCTTGTCTAAACCACTTTTGAGCTTATTAATGTAAACATGACTAGTTTCGAAAACTGCAGATCAATAGGTGAAAATACAAACGTGTATTTTCAACCCAAGTTTGCATTGTCTCCTATTTATGAGAACATCTGTATGAAAACACATAATGTATTTTCTTCTTGTGATGAGAATATCAGTTCTCGAAATAAGTCATGTTTACTCAAAAGACTGGTACTATACACGAGTGTTTTATTTTGTTTTTTTAAAAAAAATCATGTTATTCAAATAAAGTTAATACCAAATCAATGAATAAAAAGCTAGCGTTAAGTAAGAACACTTGAATTTTAATTTATTTACAATAACGTACTAAAAACATGATAATTTTTAATTAAATTGAAAATTTTAAACATGATCATTTTTGTAATTTTTAAATTTCAAAGTGTAGTAGAAGTGTGACTAAAGGGTGACTGTTACTTTTTCGGATACCCTATAGGACTGGTATTAGCTACATTTTACTTCCCAGCTTAAGTTTTTGATTAGATTTAAGTTTTGTACTTACATTTCTTGGTGAAACTGCATTTTATGTATGTTTTTGATGTCAAATATATAATATTAGCAGTTTTAATATACAATAAATATTTTTTTTTAATAGATCAGTATTTAATTCTTAAAAATGTCGTCCACGTAAAAAATATAGTGCTGATTGAACCACGGTTTTCATGGATTTCCCATATATAAACTAACTAACTAACCATCACGCCGCTTCCACACAGGGGTAGGCAGAGATAATCGAACGCCACACCACTCTGTCTTTGCAAACATTCTTCGCCTCTTCTACATTCATGCATCTCCTCATACATACTCGACGATTATTACGACTCCCGACCCGGCCGCTTTCAAGTATTTGACATACCAGATTGTGTCAAGTTTTCCTCTGTCTTCTTATGATTCTTTTTCCAACTACATTCGCTTCATAAATTTGTTTAACCGTTCTTTCCTCACTCATACGTTCCACATGTCCAAACCATCTCAACACACCCTTCTCAGTTTTATCGATAATATTTATGTCATAATGCTTGCCCATATATCGCTTACTCCTTTCAAGAACGTCATAAATAAAATAAAAAGATTAAGGAGAAAGTTTAAACATATAATACGATGTATTAAAAATAAATATCAAGCCACTTATTGCACTTTTTACTGTGCAACAGATCTTTTTAGGTAAAACCTGAATGTTTTTTCTCTATTTGAAAAATATTTAGTATATTTAAATAAAGAATTAAACAATAATTTTTCTTAAAAATGCAAAAACAACACTTTCTGCCCTGTAGCGGGTAAATATTAAGTTAAAAATATGCCTCTTTTGCTGGGATATATTGTAGTACATTTTCTGGGCATTCCGAAAACATGCACAACTAAAAACTGACGATTTTTGATTTAAGACGTTTTTGAAAGGAGTGAGCGATATATTTTTTTAGTCATTCTCTTGTTATCCATTCACTCCACATGCCCATACCACCGTAAAGAACTCTTCCTAATCTTTTCAATTATTCTCGTTCAGCCTTACATTTTTTAGATTGCCCATTCCTTGGATAGCCACGGGTTGCCCATATATGTTAATAAAAAATCATAAGTTATTCATTGCTCACCCCTATTGAAGTAAGGATCATAAATAATACTAGGGGAGCAGAATTAGAAAGGTTAAGGTCACACCTGATATGACCGTAAATCCCATAAAGTACAGGCTCTCCATCCCGAATATAATAACATTTATTTCGGAATTTACCGCGACCTCTGACGCACTCCTCCGGAATGTGGGTCACAAAAACAAAATCCGAAAAGTTCATTTGCATAACGGTGACCAATATACCGAAGTTACGACTGCAGGTTTTATTCCTATGGATTGTAGAGGTCTTATTTGAATTTTTATGAAGCAGTCGGCCGCATGAGGGTCGGTTTTAATCCACGAACAAATTACCCCCGGGAAGGGATGACTGTTTTTAAATGACCTTCGAAGCCCGCTGAAATAATATTGTAATCCTTATCAGAGGAAAAATGTAATTTCCCCATACGTTTATTGTGACTTTATTGTATTTATATTTTGATTGAGAAAATGCAATTATTAATTATTGCATGTTATGAAGGCACTGTACATACTTATAATGTATAATTTTTTTTTGTGTTTTACTGTAAATGAAATCGTTCGACTTGTAAATTAATAGATAAGTAGTAACGCACTTTTTATGAATTCCTTTTGTATGTTAATTTTAATGTTTAAAAGATTTGTAATTTTGGCTAACAGGTACCCATAACTTCTCAGTTAAGAATTTGTAAGGTTTTCTCCAATCGAACATAATATGTACTGATATATCTTCCGTAGGGTGAATAACTCAGTGACTGATAAAATATACGATTAAATATTGTTGGAAATCAAACGGCTCGTCTTCTTCTTGAATTTGCCTCATACACCTATAAAAAATTAACGCAACATGGGTCTTCCATAATGCGCAGAATTTTAAGCGTTATACAAGCATATAAAGTGATCACTTAAACAGCCATATGCTGGATTATAAGCACTGAGATGCTCAGATATCCATATTGTTTCGTATGAAAAAAATATATTTGTGTTATATATTTCAAAAAAATACATTAGTAAAACAACGTCTGCAATGCTTAATATCCATGCAATGCTTTAACGTTAGATGCTTCGTCTCAAGCTGAGACACGTGTGAATGTCATCAAGTATGTATTTTATTTTGCCAATATTAGGTAAGATTTTGGAAGACCGTGTTACCAGGATGGATGAATCAAGGATCCCATATATTGCGGCTAACGAGATACCATCAAATCACCATCTTTCCGGAAGACCACCAAAGAGATGAAAAGATAGCTGGGTGTCAACATCACAAGAGAAGTCACTTTCTCAAAAAAAAAAAACACAGATCTTTAGATCAAAAACAAGAAAATAAAGAAGAGAAGGCGAATTTATTAAGTGACCTCGTAATTTTGACGATAGTTACGGTTGAAGGTTTACGTCTTTTGCCAGTAATACAACGATACGTAATGTTGATATTTTAAATAATTAAACACTTTTATAACCACTTGATGAGTATTATTTCATAACATACGCCTAGTTTCGAAAGTAACAGACGTTTTCATCTACAGGTACAAAGTAAAAGTAAAACAGAAATAATCACTTGTACAACCACTTAATGAGTTTTATTTCATTACACACGACCAGTTTCAAAAACTAACAAACGTTTTCACCTGTAGATGAAAACGTTTGTTAGTTTTCGAAACTAGTCATGTGTAATGAAATAAAACTTATTAAGTGGCTTTACAAGTGTTTAATTATGAAAAAAGCATAATCAACAGGTTATTCCACAAAGTAAATGCCGAATCAATAAATGACACATAATGTTACTATTTACTTAGATAAAAAGTCGTTATTGATTTAGACGTTGTATAAAAAACTTGAACGAACCCTTTGCGCCGCGCTGCGTGGATGTTTCGGCATTTCAATGTGCTTTCAAACTAATTTATTTTGTAGACTAACGCCTTGGAACGTTCTCCACTAGACGCAGCACACATATTCCCTCACCTGTTCGACGACATCAAAGGCAAACGACGTCCAAATGATTTATTCGATGTTCCTTCGAGGAGTGAAAGAAAATTAGGGAGTTGAAAGCCGATTTGAGAAATAAATAAGAAGTAAACAAGAATTACTTCGCGCGTGACTGGCCTACATTGCCGTATCGTAAATAATGTCCTTTCTTTAAAATGGTAGACGCACTCGACATACTAAGATATGATGTGAAAGTGGCTACGTGTGTTCGACGTCGAGGGAAGAGAAATAAGCTGTTTTGCTGAATATGAGCATTGAAACATTGCGCAACACAAAATAAAGCTGTATTATATATTATGGTTAAAATATAAGTTAAATAAAAATTGAATATCATGTTCAAAGCTTCACCTAGAATGTAAAGTGAACATTTCACAAAAGTCTCTTCTAAATAATATAATTACTCAACTAAACCATAGATGGTGCTAACAACTCTAATGTAAAAGAAGGTGTCAATTGATGGATAAATACAACATTTGAAATTTGAGTAGTGTGGTTGTCAAATCATGGGTTAAATGGTGAATTTTATACCTGTGTAAAGTGATCGCTTTAACTAGCCTGTGACAAATAGTAAACCCTATGAATACCCAGACTTCCATATTCTTCCTCTTCTTTGTTGAGATATCAATATGGTACAAAAGTCACTTTGAAATGGACAATCCCAGATTTTAAAACAAAGATTTGGACACATCAAAAATGTTATATTAGTAGTTAAACCGTTTTGGAAGCCCTACCCAGCACTGATTTCCCTGTCTTTATGTAATCGACGAACGAGTTTATACTACTTTGTTTTGATGCGGTGCCTTATGTACCGTTTGATTGTGAATAAGAGCTTGTAGAACAATACATCTTGATTAATAACCATTTGAATTTTTAAATCATTCGGTAAATCTTATAGCTTTTCTTTAATCGGCAATTTCGTGAAAACAGCATCCCTGAGTTGAGTAGAACACTGCCTTCATTAAAGCTCTACAAATTCGCCTCTTTCCCCGTCTCGTATTTTGATAAATACAAAATACAAGATATAAATAAGTTATCTCTGCTAAAGATTCCCGCTTTTCCATTTATCCAATTAAGCGGGAAACAGCAGATCTGCCTTATGCGATACAAGGCGGTACGCGAGCCAGCATGCATCATTCATGACTCTAGGGTACCGTGTGATTGGCAGACGGGTCCAAAAACAGGAAATTATATAACAGCGAAAATTGCTAAAAATAAATTAAGAGCAAATCCCGAAAAATAAATGTATATTTTCTTTATCATAAAATAAAACAACGATTAATGCAATAAATATTTTTAGTAATCAATATATAGGGTGTTTTTTTAGAGGTTTGGTTTTTAAACATTGTTTCTACAGACTGTCAATTGAGAGTTGACAGTTGATTTGTAGTCAGTATTTTCTGCCATTTTACCATTAATAGACTGAATGACCATTTTGTGCGTCATAGGTTCGGTGAATGGGTTGAAAACTATATGCATATTTTTGGTTAAATGGCTGTGTCAAAAAACAGAATTGCTGAATTCGGAGAGCAGAAAACCCAGAAGCCTTTATCGAGACGTCCTTACATCCATTAAAAGTCACTTTTTGATGTGCTTTATGGGCAGATGGAAACAAAGGCTCATTTTTTTTAAAATTGATGACATTGATATGACAGAGCTGTGGTGTCAACAAGATGGCGCAACACGCCACACGGTAGGTGCCACCATAAATTTATTGCGGAAAATTTGAATTTGTATATTTTAAATTTAAATCATATTTTATTAACTTTCCTATTAGAGCGTAATGTTTGTGTTAAGGGAGGTGAATATAAAATATACAAGTGATAAAAATTACAACCCTTGCCTTGTTGGTAAATATAATTTAGTCTAACTTCTCATCAGTCCAGTTAAGTCGGCAATGGCGAAACTCGGTCACTGGTCAAGTAAAATAAATGTAGAATAAATTATATTAGTTGTTATTTTATTAAATAAGAGATTAAATGATTAAATATTTTTTCTGCTAGAAAAAATATTTAAAAAATCGAAAAAAAATGTCAATTACTCTTTGAGCATTAACCCTTTCCGGGCCATAAAAAAAAATTGAAAAATTCCACCAGGTCCACAATAGATTTACAGCATTACAGGGTTAAACAAAACATCCAAGTTTTTTTAAAATAAAACTACACTTGTGTTAAAAATTTATTTTTATTTTGGATGTATACAATCTTGTCTCTTATTATGACATTTAACAACTAAATACGAGTGAGAAAAAAGTATGTTTGCTTGTATTTTAACACTAAGCTGATGAAGAAAAAAATGTCGAATGACTTTCGACATAGGACCGGAAAGGGTTAAAAACAAAGGTATTAAATCAATATTGATGTAGTGAATTCTTTCTTGTAAAACTTGTTGGTCGGATGTAGACGCGAGTCCTTAATTCATTTGCCTTAGCCAAAGCACAAATACTTAAGTGAGTAGATATTATCCCTCAACTTTAGGAGTCATTATGGAAATCATCTTACTCAGCTTCATTAAGTATGTAATTGTTGCCGTAATCGAGCCGGAGCACCTAAGATTATATAAATATGCACGTACACCTGTCGCCTGTCGAGGCTAGGCCGGGCTGAAGGATGGGTAAAGCCATTGAGTTGGGTGGGAGAGCGATCCTTCCTGGACACACCGCACCTGGGTCCTTGTTCTTAATTAAGTATTAAAGACACTTTCCCCTGAAAATCTTCGGGGAAATGTTTCAAGAAACGGAGAAAACTTTCAAGGAAAATAAACAATACCACAACATTGTTAGTGTTCCCAAATACTTGTACACAAATCTGGATTTTCTCCAATTATAGGAGTAATTTTTAAAATTATTTTTTGACATCTCAACATATATGAAGAAGAATATAGAAGTCTGGAATAAAAAGCTTTTTTTCATCTCACCAATAGATGTCTCTAGTGGAGTTCTAGTGATTCAATAACAATGTTTCAAAATTGGTTCAAATATATGTATATTTATATATATATATATATATATATATATATATATATATATATATATATATATATATATATATATATATATATATATATATATATATATATATATATATATATATATATATATATATATATATATATATATATATATATATATATATATATATATATATATATATATATACATAGATCTTGCAAACATTGTATAAGAATCACTAAAATTTTCACGAGAGACCTCTATTGGTGAGATGAAAAATCATTTTTACGATGAGAATGTTTCGGAATTGAATCATATATGTACATACGAGAAAATATATAGAACTTCCGAGAATTTTTGTTGTGTGGTTGTCAATCATGGGTAGAATTGGTGAATGTTACACGTGTTTAAAGAGTTGACTTAAGCCAGCCTATGACGGTCGTAAGCCCCGTAAATGCCCAGACTTCCATATCCTTCTTGATCTATTTTGAAAAATATTTAAAAAATAAATCGAAAAATATATTATAGATATGGCAAGAGTCTACGAGACAGAATAAGGAACGCTAGGATAAGAGAAATATGCGAGATCGAAGATGTCGTTAGGTGGGGAAGGCAACGAAGGAGACAATGGTATACGCGTGTGAGGAGAATGGAACCTACAGACTCCCTCACATTGGACTGTACGGCCAACCCCAAGGTAGACGACTCTCGGGCAGACCACCAAAGAGATGGACCAACGGCTGGGAATCGACATCGCATGGGCTTATCCCTCTTAAAAACACGCCACAGGCCTGCATAAAACAGAAGAAGAATCGATATAAAAATATGAATGTCTCCGTTCAATTATTAGTTCATTGAAGCTAAACTGTAGAATATCCCCTAAAATCCATCTGCTAATGTTTGTGAAATGTCACGAGAAAACAAATACGTATCGGTAAATATTAGGCCGCTGACAAATACTGGCAAAAAATGTTATGGATATTGTTTCATGTGTATTTTAAGCCGTGTAAATATATTAAATACATAAACAACGCTGTATTCGGGTGTTGTTTTAGTGTGGTAATCATAATAATAAAGCGATTTGATTATTTATACTTTGATTGCTTGAAAAAATACAAAGGAGCTTTGATATACGTATATATTTAAGTGTTCAACTGTACACGATTTTTCATTAAATGCAATCATGTATAAGCTTCATGAAATAAATAAGACTTATACTTTGTTTTTAACCACTTTTATTTTTAAAAACGTTTTTCCAACCGTTTTTTTCAATCACTTTATCTTGTCCAGGAATGGAACATATCCAATATTTGAATTTTATTTATTTTATAAAATTAAAAAAAAGTGCTACAAAATATAAGCGAAAAACATAGCCCTCATTTATATTTAAAATCACCTAACTATCCTATACTATCCTATACTAACCTTGTCAAGTGATCACTTGACCATTCTATAAACCCATAACATAAACATTAACCCTGCAACAAAATATTTTTAAAATTTTGATAGTAACATATATTTAACTTTATTTCTCTTAATTTCACTATCCACATCAAAATTTTCCCATTTCTAGTTTCTTTATCAATTTTTTTACTTCCTACTAATTCTCATTGGGATGGCTTTGACTAGCTTATTTTGACAAAAACATACATTTTCTAAAAGCTCATTTCTATACAATTCACATACACGCACAAATTTTAATCCGTCTTTTGCAAACAAAATTAAATACAACAAATATTATATAATGAAATATGTACCGTAGAATGGGGCTACTTGAACTTTGATGTGTTATTTGAGCCCAGTAAAAAAAAAATTAATCTGTATTTGGTCTACAATAATGAACGCACTGACATGATTCATTGTTTCCCTGATAGGTGACACTTATTGTCACGATACTTCGATCGATACCACGATCTATTTTTTTTTACTGGGTTCAAGTAACACATCAAAGTTCAAGTAGCCCCGTTCTACGGTACCATATATTTATATGGAAGTGAATATACATACATGTTCACATAAAGAATACGAACATAACTTTTGTTTCGCGTTTCACTGTTTGTGACAGTTGGAAAACGGACGAAATCCCTGACATAACAAGTATGTTTCTAGAATTTTAATTCCATACGTGAAAGAACGTTTTAACGGTACCTACAATATATTACAAGTATTATAATCCACCCTTGAAGACACTCTACTTAAATAACTTAATTTTTCCGAGCCTTTCAGAAGGATGAAAAAGGGAAAGTAAATTCAATTCGTGCTTTTTGAGATATTGTTCTTTAATTTCATTCCTTTAAACTTGAAACGCAGGATAATCTCCAATCTAAAGAAACAACAAAATACTGACTGATGTTATTAGGAAAAAAATGTATTTCAAAACAGTTACATTCTTTGTAATCTAAGTTAATAGATATTACTTATACAAGTATGTCAATATACTAATACACCTATTAGAGGAAAATCTTCGAGTTATATTATTTATATTTTTATACAACAAAATAACATCTTACGACAAAGTATTGTGTTAAATCCATGTAAAGAGAAACAAAAATTCATTTGTTGTCAAACACTGTACATTACGATGTTTGATATTTTTTAAATGCATGGAGACATCTGTAGAAATAGATTTAAAGAAAAAGTGGTAATTACCAAGTAAAAATCAAAAAAAAAAATACATAGATATTATCAAAACGTGCTCGTTAAATCAATCAATTGAAGTTTGGAAAGGGAAGAAGATGCTCTTGTAGATGTGTCAAGATTTTTCTAAATAAATGTCGCAACATAAATAAAGAAGAAGACTGTAGAAGAATATGGAATAAATTTCGTAAGTTATATTTATGTTTTAATTGAATTGATTTTACTTGTGTTACTTCTTCGGGGACATCTACGTTTGAAATTTGTATATTTTTAATTTGCCTTTCATGAAATGTAAATAAGATTATTCCAGATATCATGTAACCTGCAAGGAGACTCCTGAAAATATAAATTTTACTTGAAAATATCATTATCATTTAATTTTCATTATTCTTGTTTTTTGACCGGTTTTTCACGACATTTTGAGTGTGTTAAATTTTGATCGTAAATTTAGATGCATTAAATTAACTAACTAACCATCAGGCCGCTTCTCCGCATGCGTAGGTAGAGATAATAGATGGCCATACTACTCTGTCTTTGCAAACATTCTTCGCCTCTTCCACATTCATGCATTTCCTCGTATAAAATCGCCGATTGTTTCGACTCCTGACCCGGCCACTTTCAAGTATTTTATATACCTGATTGTGCCAGGTTTTCCTAGGTCTTCCTCTGCTTAACGCACTTAAATAATTTTAAATGATGTGTGACAAAGCAGTGATATCATATTGATTATGTTAACCATACATATTTGGTGCGCGTTGGCGAACAAACGAAAATGACCTCTTTGCCCAGCGTATCTGTCAATACTAGAACGTAAATATTGATTTAGCTAACACCAGCAGGACTCGACCACTTAACATGCCTACGTCCCTAATCCCGAAGTTTATAAATTCTGTCGAAATGTTTTTAATACAAACACAAATGGAGCGCGATAAAAGCATTGTTTCAGAAATTCGTTGAAATTAATTATTTCGTAGAATTTCGATACATTGAGCAAAATTTTGTATTTTCCTACGCACCATAGCGCGACGGTATGCAAATTGAGTATCTAGCATTAAACATGTGCTTAAAGCGCTAACAAAACAACATTTCACCCCCTCCATTCAATTTGAATTATTAAAACATCCACGTAAAGGTTTGAATCAAAATACAAAATGGAGTCTTGAATACAAATTACGCTAATGAATCTGTACGTGAAAATTTTTATTGCCATCTTTTTCCCGGCTAATGAGGTGGAGTATTTTTTACTTAGAAGTTCCACCGAGGATTCAGGAATTAATTACGATTTTACTTATTGGATCATTTAAACGGTTTTGTATTAATTTTAAGAAAGTGCCTCTTGAGTTGATATACTGAACGTTTTTTGAATTTAATAAGAGTACAGTGAAACCTCGATATAACGGACTTGACAAATTAAAAACGTCCTCTTCTTCTTCTTTTTCCATGTTCGCTCTTTAGGCACCCAATAAATGTAGGTATTTCTTCACAAGGTGAATTCCAATGAAGGCCTCGTTAACGGACGCCTCGCCGGTGGCGGCCGACGCCGTCGCCTTCCACGGTCGTTATTATTTCTCCGTCGCGGCGCTTAACTTGTTTTCCAACTTTCAACCATAAACCCGTGACGTGTCTTTTGCAGTTTGCCGACAAAGTAAACTGGGGACTCGACACGGACGTGGACGGAATGCCTTCAGGTGTGTCGGAGTGGAGAGACGTTCACCCCACGTCATTGATCATTTCACTTTAAAAATCGCTCGGAAACAGACGACCGTTTTCACATTAGAAATAAAAATCGTAAAACGTTTCAAATCAGTATTTTCAATGAATTATTTTTGATGATTTAAAACAAAATATGCTTTTTCTTTTTAATTGACTCAGCAGTCACTTTGTGGTAAAATCTAACCATTTTGATTTTAAGTTTTACTTAAACATGAAACGTTTCAAATCAGTATTTGCAATAATTTTTTTTAATTTTCAATATCAAATGTCTAATATTCTTATTAATTGATTCAGCAGTCACTTTGTGGTCAAATTTAACCACTTTTCATTTAAGTTTTACTTAGTAAATACCACCATTTCGTAAAATCTGTTGTGCCATGTATTTCGATGCATTCTGAATCATTTTTCAAAACTGCAAGTGTATATACATATATATATATATATATATATATATATATATATATATATATATATATATATATATATATATATATATATATATATATATATATATATATATATATATATATATATATATATATATATATATATATATATATATATATATATATATATATATATGTATATATATATATATATATATATATATAAATATATATTTATATATATATATATATATATATATATATATATATATATATATATATATTTATATATTATACTACTAATTATAATTATTGTTTTTAAAATGTTTCTTTAAATTTAAATTTAAAACCTGCCATCTGTAATATTTGAAATCTATATGAGCTTTGATGCATTTCGTATTATTATCAATTACGGTTTTTTAATCTAAGTTTAATTCTAGAGTTTTGCCCTTGGAGCTTTGAAGGATAAAGGGAAGAGGGTAGAAGTTTTTTTATCAGATGGAAATTGGACAATAGGAGGGCTTTAATCATTTTTTTATTGTTAAAAATAGTTTTTGTTTTTAATAAAACGTGTGTCGTAAAATCACTTATTCGTTTAAAACATTTTTACGGATAGATAAAAACTTTTAAAAAGTTTTGGTTTTCCATAGATTAAATAAGTACTTTTTGAATGTTTTGAAGGTCATGTTTACTGTCTGTTAAACTTTGAATGATGTATTTATAAAGGACATTGAGTAAAAACTGGTCTAGAATAATTCTTTGTCTGCGTTGAAAGACATTAAACATCTATTGTCTAGAAACTTTTGATGTGAGTGACTTCAACTGTTACTCCCACGAATTTCTATTCAATATAACAATGGCTTTTTTTACTTCATTTTTGTAAATAAAAAAAAAAAACATTGTTGTTTTAATTTGAATTGAGAAAAATTAAAAAATAAAAATGGATAAATATATGAGGTGTATCAACATCTTTCGTTTTTATTTGAACGAAGATGAAAGTCTGAGCATCCCAGGGCTTATGACCTGGCATTTAGGCGGCTTAAGTGATCACTTTATATCACTTGTGTAGCGTTCACCATTCTGTCCATTATTGAAAAAACATATTGCATTATTTCTTGTCAATTTGTATGTTTATATGCAGTTATATTTCTTTCGTAAGTTACGTGTTAATTCTGATGTTACATATATGCATATATTCCTTAAGATATATAAATATTATAAGTGATGCGCTAGTATGTATATAGTACAGAGCTATACGTAATATTTCCTTATCATATGATAGAATTATTTATCTTTATTTTAAACCTTGATATGAAGTGTGCAATGCTTTAAGGTTCATGTGGCATAAATAATATAAAAAAATAAAAATAAATGAGTTATAACATTAACAGTTGAATTAAATTAAAAAAGAGTGATGTATAATTATTTTTCAATATTTCTTATACATGACAATTTTTATCGTATGAATTTTCTACAACATTTTGAGTGTGTCCAAATACTTGTTCACAAAATCTGGATTATCTCCAATTACAGGAGTTATTTTCATATTATTTTTTGACATCTCATCAAAGATGAAGAATATGGAAGTCTGGGCATTTACGGAGCTTACGACCGTCATAGGCTGGTTTAAGTGATCACTTTACACACGTGTAACATTCACCAATTCTACCCATTATTGACAACCACACTACTCAAATTCTTGGAAGTTCTATATATATGAACCAATTTATAAACCTTGTTCATGAATCACTAGAACTTCACTAGAGACATCTATTGGTGAGATGTAAAGAAGCTTTTTACTAAGCAGAAACTCTTATATTAGTATGTATATACTCTTATATTAAATTATCTGGTCAAATTATAAGCTTAATAATAAAAATGAAAATGGTATTTTCTGGCGTTTCTCGTGTGTGTGATTATAATCCAGGATTCGGATCTCACATACTAATATAAGAGTTTCTGCTTAGTAAAAAGCTTCTTTACATCTCACCAATAGATGTTTCTAGTGAAGTTCTAGTGATTCATGAACAAGGTTTCTAAATTGGTTCATATATATAGAACTTCCGAGAATTTGAGTAGTGTGGTTGTCAATAATGGGTAGAATTGGTGAATGTTACACGTGTGTAAAGTGATCACTTAAACCAGCCTATGACGGTCGTAAGCCCCGTAAATGCCCAGACTTCCATATTCTTCATCTTTGATGAGATGTCAAAAAATAATAAGAATTTTCTAAATTAAAAAGAAATTTTTTAAATTTTCTTTTGAGAAAACTTGAAATATTCGATGTATCTTGTTTATGAGGAAATATTCATAAATTCAAGCTATGAAGATTTTTTTAATACCGTCGAGGTATTTAAACAGTTTTCTGCATTGCGTCAACTGCATACATCTCCGTTGGAGCGAAAAATGGCGTCGGGAAGTTGGTCCCAGAATAAAAATGCGTCCTTTCGAAATGAGAGTGTTTGCTTTCAGAATTTGAATTCGGGTTTTCCCCACAAAAGAAAGGGTTGAATTCCTAACACAGATCGAGATTCCTACAGGAACGAGAATGTTCTTGAATCAAGCAAATTATGATTTAAGAAAAAAAAGGTCTGTCCATTTTAAGAGTCGGTAGAATTATCGATAGTTTTACTCGGCGTTTTTTGATGAGGGTTGTATAAATTTGTAAGTCTGGTTGAAATGTTTCCTTTTTCTAGAAGTCGTGGCTCGCCACTTTGCCATTAAGATAAGTTTAAGAGCAAGTCTCTAACTTATATCACTTGAGTTCCAGGGGCCATGGATAGCTCTGACCACGCTGACACGATCACCGTACTACGTGATGCACTTAACGCTGATGCATCCCAAGCTCCCACTATAATTTTACGTGTTACGACAAGTTTTTCTGAAGTTACAATAAAAGTCGTTTAACTTGTTGATGCATTCAAAATATGTGCATGTTTCCTTTTCCGACGAGCAGAGTAAAATACATGCAACAGTTGTTCTTTCAAATTCAATTTAAATGACACAAATAAAATGTAAACCAATATTGTTGAACTTTCACTTACGACATGTATTTTAAAGTACTCTTTGCTCAGTTTCCTAAATTTTGATCTAAATCTCTCTTGAAAAAAATGTCATTTAAAGGGAAGGAAATACCAGATTTTCCCCTCATAGATGGGAGGAATGAAAAAATGTATTGCCCTCTTCTGAGCCCCCTTCTGTCTCATAGGGTCTCTAATTACATGTAGAATACCTCTCCAGAGCCCATTGCGATGTGTTTCCGCCTCCATTTTGAATTTTTGCTTATATAATCTAGCTATAATAATAAAATTTCGATAATTGATTTGGCAGTCACTTTGCCTTAAAATCTAACATTTTTTATTTTGCGTTTTACTTGGTAAATACTACTATTTCTTAAAATCTATTGTGACGCGTATTTTGATGCATTCTACGTCATTCCATCACGTTTTGAAGTTGTGCCAAAAAAAATTAAAAATATGATTTATAGTTTATTAATTTCTGTATTATTTATTGATTGGGCATTAACTTTGTGGAATTATTAAACATTAAATGTATACTATTTATTGATTTGGCATTTAATTTGTAGAACTCGATTTTAATTTACCAAGAATTGTATAGCTACATAAGGACCGTCAGTTCATTTAATCTTCACATTCGATTGAAAATGCCATAAATAGGAGAAACAATCGTCACAATATAAACTTATGTGTTTTTTTAAATTAAATGTAACTCAGTAGACTCAAAAAATCTGTGTTTGATTTAAAAATTAAAATTAAAATTAAATACATACTTGTATAAGATCACTAATTGAGTCTTATTTCATTTCTCACGACTAGTTTCGAAAACTACACATTTTTTGACAAAGTGATCATAAAAAAAAAATTAAAAATATCTCTCATAGTTAAAATTTCTAGCAAAATTTACAAAAAGTAGAAAGACTTACTTAAAACTAAAGAAATAAAGAAGATTCTTATCGAGTGAACAATCACAACGAATCAAAGGCCCAACTAGATGACCGCTTCCTCATGTCATTAGGCGCATCCCGTTCTGAGGGGATTTCCCCGAGCTTACAGGATATGTGTTCAAGTTTAGTTGGGAGTTTCTTCCTCCATCCTTATCGAGTGGGTCGAGATCAGCCACTGTACAGCCAGTCGCGCGGGATAACGACCCGCTAACAACTGAGATCCGATTCCGCCCACACTCGGGAACTTGTCACAAGTCCACTGCAATCCGGATCTTGACGTCACTTGTTACTTGTAAACTTAATACTCAGTAATCAGTAGCCTGCAACTTAATTTTCATTTAACCTAGGTTACATTTGACGTAATTGAATTTTTTGCTTTATATCGTTTTATATTGAAAAAGTAAGTTTTTCTTTGAAATAAATATATTTATGGTTTGGAAATTGAATTTTCAAGCACATTTCAAGAAGATTTTTGCTAGTAAGAAAACAACAAATTTACTTTTTTGACAATAGATGATGCCAAAGAAGGTGTATACCCAAAACGTTTTAAATTAAAGCATTAATGTAATGTAAATTAAAAAAAAACTGAGTAATGTCGTTATCAATTAAATGTAAAATGGTGAATGTTGAACGAGTATAAAATGATCACTTAAATTATTATATGACACGTTGCAAGCCCTCTAAATACGCAAACTATGTTTTTTTTTCTAAATTTTATACATGTTGAGAAATCAATAAAAATATCTTAATATAAATGATTCCATTAGATCCACTTATAAATAATTCATAAGTAGATCTAATTCCAGTGTTACTTGTGTTATTCCTCAAAATTAAATCTGAATCAATACGTAATAGTGTCGACTGACGTCATTAAACTTTTAAACACATTGATAAAACCTTTTTGAACTTTCTTAAGTATGCAAAAATAAAATACTTTTTGAGGGTCAGCTGTAGTACTTTTACTAGTAAGCACTTCAATCTTATTGAAAAAGTTCATTCAATTTTTTAAACGATTTTGTAAAATAAACATTGTGCGAGTAAAAGCCTTTAGAATCGAATTTCAATGGGAAAAAAATGCAGGTAAATCATGCAATCTAGTGAGCGACATGTCGTCTCTATGCGCGAATACATATTTCATAGAGCTGACTCTCCGATTCGTTTGATATGCATGACGGAAGAGGTCTCCCAATCAAAATCATCGCTGACGAGGGACCATCAATTCCGGCCGTGTGTGCAGAATTGATTACCGAATGACCGGCTCAATAGCCGGCGGCGCAACGTGCGAAATGCCCAATAGTGCTTTGTGAGTAACGCGAGAAATGATACTGCCAACGAAAAGTTGCCATATCCAAACGGAAATACGTTCCGCCGCCACTGGCCGAATGTGTTTTGCAGCGAAATATGCAAATGTCGTTTTGTTCATTAATTAACATAAAAATACGTAAAAAATCTGGAATTGCAATAGACCAAACGTACTTGAAGATTTTTAAATACCTTGGAGGTAACATGAATTTAAAAGATTTCATAAGAATTACTTTAAAATTGTCTAAAATTATGATGAACATATGTATACATTTATTATTTCAGCCAATAGTTTATTCACCACTCGGAAGATATTTCAATATATGACAGAGTTTTATCGTTACCGATATCATCAGACTGGTGATGATGTCGGTAATGACAAAATCTGGTCACTGGTCAAATACAATATTTGGGGAAAAACTAAATTACACCAAGAATCGATAGTACCTACATAACTTATTATGTTCTTTTTGAGAAAACTTTACATTTTACATGTAAAAAAAGCACCACCGTTAACTTAAATTCTAAAACAAACAATTTTCATAACTATCACACGAAATGAATTCAATAATCCACTATGATATACATATATACATCTTTCAAAAAGTGTTGTTAAATAATGAGCATTGTAAATGTATAAAGTGATTATTTTAGTCAGCCAAATGCCAGATTGTAAGCCCTGAAATGGTCAGACCTCTTTCGGATAAAAGATAGATGCTTCGTGTCAAGTTAAGACAACTTTGACATATCGCCAATCGTCGATTTTCAGTTACGCATCATGTACAGAAAATTTACTATATCCCAGCAAAAACGGCATATTTTTTACTTAATATTTACCCGCTACAGGTCAGAAAGTATTATTTTTGCATTTTGAAGAAAAGTTATTGTTTTTTAATTTTTTAAATTTACTAAATATTTTCCAAATGGAGAAAAAACATTCAGGTTTTACCTAAAAGATCTGTTGCACAGTAAAAAGTTCAATGAGTGGCTTGATATTTATTTTTAATAGATTTTATTACTTGTTTAAACTTTAAAAACGATCTTCTGAAAAGTTTTTTGATATATGACGTTGTTGAAAGGAGTGACCGATATATTGATATTTCATATGTTGGGTGAAAAATACAGTATCCAATGAAATAAATAATAACAATTGTTAATGAATATATATTTATATAATTCGAGGTGTGTTTCGTTTCAGTATAGACACCTATGATACTTATTTGATAAAAATAGGTTTCGTTTATTTTTAAATCAATGTCTGCTACGCTGTATACTGAAAAAAATATTATTATTAATATATTTTAATTTTTATTTATTTATTTGGATGAACAACAGCAAAAGATATAAGATAAAACATTAAAATAATAAAGCCAATTACAGTTAACCACAGAAAAACAAAAGATCTAGTTGGCAAATGAACGTGTTTTATTAAAAAATAAATTTCCTTGAAAATTATGTGTATTTTAACAACAAAAACCGGTAAAAACCTATACATACATACACCTGGTAAATGCAATGTTTTTTTAAGGTATGTAAATTTCAATTGAAATTAATTAAATACGAGGTAATCCATTTGTGTATCAAATAACAAATAAATAAATACTCTAGAAATTAAACTAACAGACCTCGTGGTGCTCGAAATAAATTGACATCATTTTTCAGATACCTGTAACGTAGAACACGCGTAACAGAAATTTTATCAGAGCTCATACCCGACATTCCGCAAATTAATGAAAATACATATAAAGAGGAGGGTAAAAACGAACCGAAACGTAAGCATTCGTATTAAGTCCGTTTAAAAAAAACAGAGACTGAAATTTGGGAAAAGGTATGTAATATTTAGAGGAGGGTTTTCAACCCCTAGGGCCGAATTCGCAAACCATTTCTAACTGAGATTCAGTAAATTTAGAGCACTGTAGCGATGTGCTTAGTTAAATAAAAATGTAAGGGATTTTTAAAAAATTAATTTCAACAGCTACAAAAAATCGTGTGATATAATATTACCACTGACAATTTTTATTCCTTGTTTCTTTTAAATACAGATTTGTGAACAAGTATTTGGACACACTCAAAATGTTATAAATAAATTATTTGGTCAAATTGTAAGCTTAAATATTAAAAATGAAAATGATATTTTCTGGCGTTTCTCATGTGTGTGATTATAATCCAGGATTCGGACCTCACATACTAATAAAAAGAGTTTCTGCTCAACAAAAAGCATATTTTCATCTCACCAATAGATGTCTCTAGTGAAGCTCTAGTGATTTAAGAACAATGTTTCGAAGTTGGTTCATGAGTATTGTAGAACTTCCAAGAATTTGAGTAGTGTGGTTGTCAATAATGGGTAGAGTTGGTGAATGTTACACGTGTGTAAAGTGATCACTTAAACCAGCCTATGACGGTCGTCAGCCCCGTAAATTCTCAGACTTCCACTTTCTTCTACATCTTTGATGAGATGTCAAAATATAATATTTAAGAGTAACATTAAATATGTAAGTTTTAATCCTTTTTTGGTCCATATTTTAGTGTCAAGAAACCCTTGCAAAAAATTATCAAAATATTTTAAACCTGCATGACTTTTGTAATTTTTACCCGCCCAAATGTAGGGGGCTGCCACCCAAATTGTGATATGGTCATGTTCGCAATCCGATGCGTGGTATTCTTTACACTTACTATATAGGGGTAGATTTCTGCATCTCAATTTGGTCGGCGTTCCGTGAAAATTTGTCATCGGCGTTTGGCAACCGGTCCGCAAATCATTGAAATTTAACCCGTTGGCTACTATTATTTCTGTAATATATTTTAATATATTTTTTTTAAATTGCGGTTAAAATATTATTAACAACATTTTGAGTGTGTTCAAATACTTGTTTTACAAATCTGCATTATCTCCAATTAGGAGTTATTTTTTACATGATTTTTTTGACATCTCGATAAAGATGAAGAAGGTAGAATATAGATGTTTGGGAATTTACAGGGCTTACGAACGTCATAGACTGGTTTGTAAATGTAAATATCTAGATTTCCATATTTTTTTTCTTTATCTATGTTAAGATGTCAAATAATAATGTAAAATCCATTCTTTATTCTGGTTTCGAATTAATAATATTCGGTATTGAAAAAAAAAATCTGAAAATTTAATTGTACGTTTAGGTGAGATATGAAACTTAATTTCGTATTATTGGGTAAAAGGTTTATCTGCGAGTTACAATCTTTATAATGATTGGTTTGCTTCTTTTATGGTCCGTCTCCACCTGTCTGTACACCTCCGCTGGTCTCTTCAACTCGACATACTCAACTTATCTACAACGCATGTCGGAGATAATTTGGTCCATGTGGATTTGTACAGTTAAAGTTTTTTTTTGGCAATATGCCAGATTTAACCATTCTCTACGAGTCTCCACGAGTGTGTAATAAAAATAAAGTTAAGTATATTTAAGTATATATATATATATATATATATATATATATATATATATATATATATATATATATATATATATATATATATATATATATATATATATATATATATATATATATATATATATATATATATATATATATATATATATATATATATATATATATATATATATATATATATATATATATATATATATATATATATATATATATATATATATATAGATATCCGGGGTACAATTAATAGGAGGGTTAAAAAATATGAGTGTTTTTTTCACTGTAATATTTAATTGATACAATCCTGGACTGGTACCTGAAGCGTGAAACTGATCACTTTGCCTTTGCATAATTATTGATCAACTTAACATTGCATCAAATTGATGCAGTGCCCTATGCACCATTGGGCGGGGATGAGGGTAAAAGAAGAAGATACGATTTTTTTTTTCTAGTATTGAAATTGAAAGCTTTCTGCATACGCAAAATTTCTGTAAGTAATAAAAAAATATGCTTCTACGAAACTCGACACGTATTATTTTTATTATTAGTTAAGTTGTAGTTTACGTTAAAAGTTGGGGCAACAGTGACATTGGGAACTGACGGGTTAAATTCGGGTCATGTCTCTCTCGAGTTTCGCTGTTCATTCAAATTTCATTGCTTAGTTCTTTGTTGTTTGTTTGAAAAGAATGCAAAGATTTCGTCAACTGGAATTCATGTTAATTTGGGTTCGCTGGCTAAATGTTTGGGGAGGATTTTAAATACAAATTATGGTAGGTATTCATTTGATAACATTTCTTTACCAAATTCAACTTGTGAAAATTTGAGGTAATCTTAATTCAACATGTTTTTGAAACCTTTCTGTGGTTAACGGTACGTCATTAAATTGCCTTAAATAACAGTTAAAGGAAAAATAACAATATCTCCTAATAATAATAATAAAACACTTATCCGCACCCCAATGGTGCATAGGGCACTGCTTCATATAAACGCAGTGTTATCTTGATCGTTTACACATGAAGGAAAGGTGATCAGCCCTCCGCTTCAGGTACCAGTCCAGGGTAATATTGAATAAATATGACAGTGAAAAAATCACTAATATTTATTTTACCCCCCTTGGAAATTGAACCCGGGACCTCCAGAACGGTAGCCGAGCGTGCTGACAATTACACTACGGAGGCGGACAATATCTCCTAGTCTTAATAATAATAATTAAGTCAGTAGTTAAATGTGTTTCTAACCGTGAACAATGACTCCAAAATTTGAGCTAAACCGAGAGATACGATGTGTCGTTGGCTAATTTATTTGATCGATTTAAATTGATACATTCCCAATTCTAATATTAAAATAGAAAACATGTAACAGCAATTATCATTTTAACTTATATTTCATCAAATACGTAATTACTAATTATAAAATTTCTATAAAGTGCCCTCACTGAGATTTCTCGTGCCGAGGGCAATTTGACTATATTTATTTTTGAAATTTTAAGAAAGAAAATTGTTTATGCTATGACATGCAATAAAATATGACTTGGCCGAATGATGCAATCTATTTGAGATCTACCCACTTCTATTATTCATTTTTGAATAGCTATTTTGTACGAAGTTTGTTTTTCTTTCATGGCTTTATGGATAGAACAACTTTACAAGTCGTACAACTTTATTGCACAACAATTAAGGTTATTTTGACACAAGAGTTAAGTATTACCAATTAAATTATTTGATTAGTAATTTGTCTATCAAGAGTCAAACAATCATGTGTGATATGGCTAGATGATACGATCAACCTTATTTTGAATCTAACCACATGAATTATCCAATTATAAATGGCTATTTCATATGAAGTTTCATCATAAAATGAGTTTATGGATAATAATAATGCGTAATATTCAAAGTTCCTTTGAACAAATGAGGTATGTGTTTGGTTTTGTTTGATGTGTTTCTTTGTTTTGGGTCTTGAAGTTCCATGTACATTTTCATAAAGTGTTTTAAAAGACAGGCGCTGTTTTCTTTCACCATCGAGTAATGCTAAGGGAAGAAATGTATTGTACCTTTTCGTTTACATTACGTGCTGGTTGAAGGAATAGTAAAACCTGCTCACATGGTAATATTGCACATCCACTTGGGTTCAGAGAAGTTCATCATTACAACTTACGACGGTGGAAATATAAATTTTCCTCTAAAACTTTAATACGTTGTGTACTAAACCGGGAAACTTTTTTGATAAAAAAAAACACACATTCACACACACACACACTGTTATTCAAACAAAAACGCCCGCCGTTTTGTTTAAGTACGAACATCTCTTTGTCAGAATATCTGGCTGGGGATCGTCTCATTTGATGTTAGAGGAGCTATAACAAAGGATGTGAGGCTGGAATGATGTATGACGTAAAGGATGAGCAAGTGGTTCTATATAACTTACTCCACCTGATCCACGCTACAGTATGGATGCTGGCAAGTGCGAGGAGTTTTCAAAAAATGCTGCAAAAATGACGTGATTTTTTTCATTTATTCAAGAGAAGTGCTTGAAGTCATAACCTGTAATACAAAATGCTGGGATGCCATTATGAAATTGATGTTTTCCCACGAACAGATTTGAATGATAATTCTCACATGGACATGTTAACATTGATGATGAAGAATACATATTCGGGGCTAACGACCTGTCATAGACTAGTTTAAGTGATCACTTTATATCCGTGTAACATTATTTCATAAAGGAGACCTCAAAAGCGTCTATGATTGAGTTGAATAAGATATTTAGAAAAAAAAATTGTTTAAATGTATGCAAGATTCATTCTTAATTATTTCACATACTAAGAGAAGCCTAAAACCATGATATTTTTTTTATTAAGATTAAAATAACCTTTTGAGTTTGTCCAAATCCTGGATAACAAGAAATCTGGGTTTCCCCTCTTAGGAGTTTTTTTTATGATATATTGACATCTCAACACATAATTTAATTTAAAATATAAATTTCGTGTTCAAAAAAGGCGTTACGGAGCTCGATTTCACGCATTAAATGGATTTTATTTTTTATTTTAATTCTAGTTCAGATTTAATTGAAAGGATATGATATTCGGAAATTACGGGTTCTCAATTGTGGTAAAAAAAAGTTGGGATTCTGGATCTGGGATCCCTGTTTTACTTAATTTGCGACCTCAAAATATAACTTTAGGATGTTTCTTACTTACATTTTGGAAATACGTATTAATTAATCTCTTTTTGGATGTCACTCCTATGAACTTTTCGGAAGCTCTTCGTATACCACGCCCGCCATGCTGCGTGGTTTCTGCATAACGGAATGCCTAACGGGACACAGGATACTTTGCATGCTGTTTTATGTGTTTCAACAGCATTTCGTAAAGTACTTGTTTATTATTATAAAGCCTTAAATATAAATTTTAAGTGATTTTTTACCCTTCTCTCGTGAAAATAGTTAATCATGTATCGTATATATTTTTTAGGGATATTGGGAAGTGTTAAAAGCTCTTTCCAATATGTCAATATTAATTTGGGTTTTACATACATATTTATTTATTTATTTAAACTTCATTTACAGAAAATAAATAAGTATATTGACGGGCTTATTGCTAAAAAGCAATATCTTCCAACCAACCAAAAACAGACAAGTGATATTGATCAAAACGTTTGATATCATATAAAGCTGTTTGCAATCAGGGTAGATAGATAGTACTTGAACATACGAAAAAAACACAAATTACAAAAGATGATAATAAGGAGGGCAAAGGAAAAAGGGATTTTAAGGAAGGAGGTAGAGGGAAAAACTAAGGGAGGAGGTTTTATGGACAGTTAGGATACTAATGATAAATATTAATGTCTCAGACGTTTCTTAAAAGTTATTAGAGAAGGTGCATTTTTTACAAAGAGAGATAATTCATTCCATAGTCTGGCTGCTTGGACAGAAAAGGAATTAGCGAAGAATGATGTGTTATGGCGAGGAATGGAAAGTGTTCTTTCGTGTGTTTGCAAAATATTACAGAATAATGATTCGTTATGTTTTTTGAGGATTGTAATTGATTGTAAAGTACCAAGACCAAAAAAAGTAACTGCTAAACTCCGTGACTGCCTGCCAACGTCTTTACGGATGGGTAATTAAATATTTATTTTTGTTTTTATCCTTTGGTTGGTTAAAAAAACATGTACTATCACACAAATATCATTACTAAATAAAATTCTGTATATTCTATAAAAAAAAAGAAAAAAAAAACATGCAAAAAATGAGCATCCACAATACGTTTGCGTTTTCTCTTGGTCTATTACATGAAATTACACCCCCACGGACCCATGCGCGATGTCGCATTGTCGTGAAAGCGGGCGTTGAATTATTAAGCCTATAGAGAGCAAAAAGAAACAATATTTACGTGTCATATCACATTTGTGTAGCGTATTCACTGTATTCAGTTACCACGCGGTAGCTTTTAGGATGCTTTAATATTTTAAAGTAACCGTATTCGTCTTCTCGTAAATGTTCGAGGGAACAGCCGCACTTTCGTGAGAAGTAAAAAAGATTTCATCTTTTATCGCGTATTTGACTGTGACTGAAAAAACCGACAGAATTGTGTCTTATTTCTATCGTAAATATTAAAAAAATATCAATTTATTCGGCAGTAATGTGTACATTATTTATTTTAACAATTTGACAACAAAGTTGAAGAAAAATATGGAAAGTAGAAAAAATATATAATTTACAGGGCTTATGACCTGTCGTAGGTTGGCTTAGTGATCACTTTATACAAGAGTATCATTATTTTTTTTGACATCTCATCAAAGATGAAGAGGAATATGGAAGTCTGGGCATTTACGGGGCTGACGAAGGCTAAGGTTTCTAAATTGGTTCATATATATAGAACTTCCAAGAATTTGAGTAGTGTGGTTGTCAATAATGGGTAGAATTGGTGAATGTTACACGTGTGTAAAGTGATCACTTAAACCAGCCTATGACGGTCGTCAGCCCCGTAAATGCCCAGACTTCCACATTCTTCTTCATCTTTGATGAGATGTCAAAAAAAAAAAAAAAAATAACTCCTGTAATTGGAGATAATCCAGATTTCGTGAACAAGTATTTGGACACACTCAAAATGTTGTAGGAGTAACATTCACGAATCTACCCATGAAACGATATGAGATTACAAAAAAAAATAGTAATGTGGTTGTCGATCACGGGTATAATAGTAAGTGATGCAAGTGTAGAAAGTGATCTCTTAGCCAGCCTATGACAACATATAAGTCCTGTAAATACTTAAACTTCCATATTCTTTAAAGTGTTTTTTTTTCGTTTTCGTTTATAGACTTGTAAAATAGAGCTTTTATGAATCATTAAAAGTAAAGATACCACATGTATTTCAATAACAAATACACAAGTATTTTTCATGTGATACCTTTAATAATGTAACTATCACCTCTAAGAGACTCTTGTAGTGATTAATCTAAAATACTTACAAACCTTTATAATAATGTGTAGCCTAAAAACTTTATTATTATTTTTTTTTATTTGTTCAGGAATTGTACAGCTTTACGTTAAAAATATACACCAAAAAATAGTTAAATCAATATATTTAGGTCTTAAAACCTTTTTTATACATAGACTTTAATGATTAATCCAACATATGTACTAAAAAATCTTTATTATAATATATAATAATAAAACCCCTATTCGCACCCCAATGGTGCAAAGGGCACTGCGTCATATAAACGCAGTGTTATCTTGATCGTTTACACATGAAGGAAAGGTGATCAACTCTTCGCTTCAGGTACCAGTCCAGGGTAATATTGAATAAATATTACAGTGAAAAAACTCACTCATATTTATTTTACCCCCCCTGGGAATCGAACCACGGTGGCCGAGCGTGCTGACCATTACACTACGGAGGCGGACGTTATTATAATATTTAAAAATTTAAATTACAAAAGGTATTTCAATAAAAAAATTCACAAGTATTTTTTCATGTGATACCGTTAATAATGTAACTATCAGCTCTTCGAGACTCTTGTAGTGATTAATCTGGCATACTTGGCTACAAATTTCGGTGTTTTTGCGCCATTTCTAGTACCGACGTAAGTAGGCAAAGCAAAGCCGAAACAAGTTGATTAATTACGCTACTAGTAACCTTTGTTCTAAAATCAATATGGCCACCACTCGAGGCAACAGCTGATTTTGACAACGAGACGTCACCACTTAAATTAGTTTTAACTTTAAAGCTAGGCGCTCTGTACTTTGGATATACCAAAGAGCTTTGGAAAACCTTTCTATGTGACTAGAATACTAGATCAAGTTGTTTGCTAAAATGGTGTGACCTTTTTAAAACGAGATCCTGTCAAAGTAAATAAAATAAAAACTGACTTAAGCTTAGCTTTTTTTCTATTTTTATATTAATTCTTATCACAGAAGTTTTAAATTTAATATGTATAATGTATATATAATAATAAATTACCCTCTTATATATTATTATCCTTCGAAAATATATTATCCTCTATTTAAAAAAAATAAACATGCGAAAAACCACTTCATGAGTTTTATTTATATATACGACCAGTTTCGAAAACCTACAGATGTTTTCATCTACTGGTAAAAATTGAAACAGTTTTAATATTGTTTTAATTTTCAACAGAAGATGAAAACATCTGAAGTTTTCGAAACCAGTCATATATATAAATAAAACTCATCAAGTGGTATATTCAAGTGTTTAATTAAAAAAAAAAAACAACATGTCATTCCACAAAGTTAATGCCGAATCAATAAATAATATATTATCCTCTCCTACCTAAAGCTTAAACTTGTCTACTTAAATTTTTAAATATTAAAATCTTTAGATTTGGCTTGTTTTGGTTAGTAGAAGATCCGCTTAAAAAAAGAATACAAATTGTATTTTAAAATGTGTTTTATATATGCTGTTATTCTTATAATTTCATCAATTGATTCCACAGTCACAATGTGGTAAAATCTACCCATTTGTAATTGATGTTTTACTTTATAAATATCACTATTTTTAAAAATCTATCCTGAAACATGTACGTGTAGCAATGCATTCCGCATCATTTTCAAACACCGTAAGATCTCATCTTATGAAAATATAAGTAATTTCATACGGTGTTGCGGAATGCATCGATACACGTGTCATACATAATAGATTTAAAAAAAAGTGGTTTTACCAAGTAATGCTTAAGTCATTAATAAAATGGATATACTTATGAATAAATTAAATAAATATTTTTCCCTCGAACAAAACCTTTTCGATATAAAAACATTTTTATTGTAGTAAGTTTAAATGCAAATATGAACAATACATACTTCCTGATAGATAATTCATTTCTATATTGGCTCGGCTGCATCGCGCTTTGTTTAAAGTTATGTGGGTATCAGGGATGCTATTCGGCTTTTATTATAAAACTTTGTTTACAATATTTCATGTATTTTCAATGAAGTTGTATTATTGCCTGCAAAAAGTGTTTGGCGCATCGCTGAAAAAACTGCGCTGAAATTGGCTGCAATGCATTGTGAAATCGTACAAAGTTTGTAATCGCACGGAGCCCGTAAAATGATGTGAAAATAGCCAGTGAGTGAGCAGTTAGTACGAAAGTTTGTTGTTGTTTCTTCATACAGGTTTATTTTATTCCAGATTGTTGAGTAATACGGCGAAGTAGGTCGCGATACTTGCAATATTCCGGGTATATGAGGCTTGCTGCAACTGCGATGCATCTCCTCCGCTCCACGGGCAAAACTTTTTCCATTCTGCCACTAATGTATTATTCAATAAATTCACTTATAAACCATCTAATGGAGTATTAAATACGACGTAATGTCGCGTACGTAATGTACTGAGCGAGAATTATAAAATATACGAGAAATAAGTAGTTACCTCAAGTAGATTTATGATGAGGGTTGCCTTATACTCCCGTCTTATGAGAATATAAGTAACATTTTGAGTGTGTCCAAATACTTGTTCACAAATCTAGATTATCTCCAATTACAGGAGTTATTTTTCATATTCTTCTTCATCTTTGATGAGATGTCAAAAAATAATACAATAAAAGTAATTTCATTAATTGATTCGTCAGTTTGCGGTAGGTAATATCTATCTATTTTAAGTTTTACCTATATTTCTTTTAATCTATTGTGACATGACTTTCGATGCATTCCGCGTCATCACGGTGTTTTAAAATGATGCGAAATGCATAAAAATACGTGTCACAATTTTTAAAAACAAATAATGGTATTTACCAAGCAAAACTTGAATTAAAAATAATTCAACTGTCTCAGACTGTAAATATAAAACGTGAGAATGATGTACGGTTTAAATTTTCAGAGTGCGATTTCAATTCAGAATTTTCTCCTGTGTTTACAATTATTATACATACATGAAAGAAGTAGATGGTAGGGACACGTCCTGAGAGTATTAACCCTTCATATCTCGTTTTCGAATTCTGAGAATTTATTAACCGCTGAATATCGCTGACGACCATTTACTGACTACTCAGTGGAACTTCGGGATGCTGGACTGACTTGAAAGTAAGCCAAAGATATGATGAGTGACAGCAGAGGCTTGGAGACTTGGAGAACTTGTAGTGGCCACGTGCTCATAGACGAAGAAGAAGAAGAGAAAATAATAATATATTAAATTAAGATAATTCGCTAAAATTAGTTTTTAATGGATTTTCGTAATAAAATCAATATGATTTTTTATGTCAGTGACTTGATAATTCGCTAAAATTTATTTTTAATGGATTATCATAATAAAATTAATATGATTTTTTATGTCAGCGACTTGATTATTCAATAATGAGCGGAATGGGGAACGTTACACAAGTTTATTAAGTGATCGCTTGAGCCAGCCAATGCCAGATCGTAAGGGATGCTCAGACTTCCATCTTCTTTCATATGAAGAGGAACAATTGATGTTTTATATGAAGCCCAGACACCTATATATTATCATAACGATAATAATCGCCAACTTGTCCAATTATCTAACTGTTTTACATGTCCATTAGAGCTGATTTATATTCAACATATTTTATAAGTTGATATAAGTTTCTAAATAAATAAAATCGATTACCCTTTACTCCAAAATAATATTTAAGCTATCGTTATTGTCGAATCTACAAGTATTTTAGCTGAAAATCTCCATCGTTCGTAATAATAATACGATAAAATGATAAAAGCGGCTTATAACGAATTTTACGGCTGACTTGGTGGATTTTAATAATTGAGCCGTTACGTTATATAACGGAATTTTTGCTTCTTTATGACGCGAGATTAATGATTAGGGGAACATCTTTCGGAGGGAATATATTACATTTTCTTACTTCATTATTTTAGATGATTAGTTTTCTAATCGGGTTCTTTAAAAAAAAGTCAGTAGTAAATTGCTCACTTCAAACCTTAACTCAGGATGCATATATACAGTAAATCCTCGATATAAGGGACTTATTGGGGTGAGGAGGTATCTGTTAAAGCCAAAAGTCTGTTTTATAAAATTATAGCAGGTTTAAAATAAGTAAAAAAACTTTTTTTTGTGGAAATATGAACTCTGTATTCACATAAAAATGAACAGTACAAAACACAAAAACAAATTTAATTATCTCGTCGTGAAGTGACGTTGCTATATGATATCAACGCGTTTGCTTTCGGTAATCCTGCTTTGAAAAAGGAATCAAGTTTTTTTCGCTGTTGTTTTTCATAATCAAAAATTACGAAAATGCTTAGTATAGTAGAATTTCTTTATCTTATGAATAGTTAGTAAATGTTATTAGATCGTCTGATAACTTCATTTTTGGCTGTGTTGTTCTTCTAAGTGGCACCTTGGCGTAGTTGGGTAGACATTCGACTGCGAAACTAGCGTCGCGGGTTCGATTCCCGCCGATTGCAAAATGAATTCAAGAATACATATTTTCAATTGGTGTTTGTGATGTTTGTAATTATCACATTTACCTTCCTCATACTTACTATCCTACCAGCATAGAACCATCGAAAATAGACGCTTTGCGCGTTATTCCTAAATAAAAAAAAAACAGTCTACGAGTTTTATTTTTTTTTTACATTTGACCGGATTTTCGTCCGTTATATCCGAACTTCGTTAAATACAGGTAACGGACCTACCGCAATACCCAGTTTTTACTGTATTTGATATTAATAATATTATTCTTCTTCTTCTAACCCTTATCCGCACCCAATGGAGCATAGGGCACTGCATCGTATTAACGCGATGTTATGTTGATCGTTACTCGCATGAAGGCAAGGTGATCACTCCTACGCTTCAGGGACCAGTTCAGGGTTATATAAATAGGCTATAAAACTTACTAAGTTGAAGCCTATGTAGGGTCACGATAAGCGGTGTTGCATAAACCGTATCTATATTTCAGAGTCACTTGGATGTAAGGTATTAAAAAAGAAGGGTTGAATGAAATGAATGTTAGAGTGTAAAATAACTAATATTTATTTTCATCCCCCCTGTAGGAATTGAACTAGTACGGTATCTTAATATGCTAATCATTACACCACGGAGGTGTAGTCATAATATTACGATCTATATTTCTCTTTATATATATATCTCTCTCTCTCTCTCTATTACTTTTGCCGATTGAAAAAAAACACTTTATTAAATTAACCGGTGTTTGTTTTTATTGGACGCGGAAGGGAAGCCACATAAATATGCAGTTAGATGCAGATGGATAGTAGCGATGTTCAGAATAGTATATTTAACATTCAGTTGCACTCGAATACGTTGCAAATGGGAAATGCATTCCATTCCAGTGAAAGCATCACACTGCACGCTACGCAGAACAAGAGCAGGGTACACATCCACACAGTAATATTACATGAATTAATTTCTTCTGAGTGATTGCTTTGTATAAATATGTGGACAATGCACAATTGGACTACAACAAGGGTGCATAAAGGAATTGCTGAAAAATTTCGCTATTTGTAGGCTGTTTTTTCTTCTAAAATATCCATCGAGAAGAGATACGCAAAAATTCTTACATAAATGATACTTGTGCCAGGGTTCTTATAAAGGCTTTTTTGTAAAATTTTACTCCATTATACTAAAATGTATTTATTTAAAGACAAAGAAATTATAAATTTTGTTTTTAGGAATTTTCAAATACTTTACGTCCAACATACGTAAATACCGCATTTCGTTTTATTACATTTTTTAAAGTAAAATGATTGTTACCCAGTAGTTCATTAATAATGAGAATAATTTCGTTTTATTTGAATATGTTGTATATAACAAAACACAATGCACGATATGCTTTTTTAAAAACAATAGAATACTTTTAAAAAACATATCGGTTAATATGTATGTATGTTTATCTATCTACATAGCCTTCGCTAGTCTGCGCTAACGTTTCAGTATGTGAAATTTTAGAACAGCAAGTGTTGTTTTTTTCCTTAAAAATTTCAAACAAAAATTGTAATTTGGAATTTGCGATGGATCCAAATTGGTTTAATAAAAAGAAGTGTGTTATAATCGCGATCATTTTTGGAAGATGGTTAAACTAGTATAAATGCCTTTCCTCATGTGTATTGGATTGTTTTACAAGTCGCTCACTCCTTTCAACAACGACATATATCAATAATCGTCAATTTTTATTTATGCATGTTTTTGGAATGCCCAGAAAATGTACTATATCCCAGCAAAAGCGGCATATTTTTAACTTTATATTTACCCGCTACAGGGCAGAAAGTGTTGTTTTTGCATTTTGAAGAAAAAATATTGTTTAATTATTTTTTTAAACATCTAAATATTTTTCAAATGAAAAAAACAATATTCAGGTTTTACCTAAAAGATCTGTTACACAGTAAAAAGTTCAATAAGTGGCTTGATATTTATTTTTAATACATTTTATTATATTTTTAAACTTTAAAAACGATCTCCTGAAAAATCTAGTTTTTTGATATATGACGTTGTTGAAAGGAGTGAGCGAAATGTCATGTGTCAAAATAATTTTGTATTAGTTTTAAGATAATTCTTACAAAAATAAGTTAATCTATCAAGTTCTTCTTTCTCAAATATAGCTTTATTAATTACTGAAGTGCCTTGATCGTATGGATCATTTTTTTACCGCATCGAAATTGAGTTGCATATTTTAGCCCATTAAAACATAAATGTTCATTTGTTCAAATTCTTGTATCTCCTAATCTTACAGGTGATCTAAACCCGAGGCGACTGGTTTTACCTGTGACTCTTATTTATTTTTTGATAAACAGTTTATTTACTGCAATGACACCATCAGTAAAACAAAACAACAACACACGAAAGTTACTACTGTAGGTTCTGCTGGTACGTCGATAATTAACTGTTACCATGAAAATAAGACTTTCCCTTGCAATTGGCAGGAATCGAAGCCACGACGCCAGTTTTGCAATCAGGCGTCTACCCAACTACGTTATGGCGCCTTTGGTTGTATAAATACGTAGTATACATATGTATGGAATATGCACAACACGTCCGTACCAGAATAGAGCAAAATAAAATAAAGTATGCGTGTAGTGTTCCGACTCTAGATAACATACGAGCTCCATAAGATTAATAGGGACAGTTCAGCGTTCAGATACAATTTATTCCTTTAATATTCTCCCACATTTCCACCCCTAATGTACAAAGGTACGTAGGCAATAGATCTAAAACAACTATTTTCCCCTTAAAAACAAAATAAATAGCATTTAGCCCGCTCGAAGAAAGAATAAAACATTTTACCGAATGCGCGATATTTTTATCACCATTGGGAACTTGAACTGTATTTTAAAGTTATAAAAATGATAAATGTTTCATAATATTGATTAGCGATACAAAACATTTTTTGGGCATTATTTATGATATTTTAACATTTAAAAAAATAAAATGGAAGTCTGGGCTTACGACCGTCATAGGCTTGGTTAAGTGATCCCTTTATACACGTGTTACATTCACCGATTCTACCCATAATTGACAATCACACTACAATTTTTTTTGATACCTCTTGATATATTTATCGAACTCAAAACACAGTATGCGCTAGTTCACAATAGCTATATATGGTGGGATGAGGAGAGCTTTTATTAAGCAGAGACTCTTTCCGTTTGTATGTGAGGTCCGAAACCTGGATTATATTTACATTCTCGAAAACGCCAAAAAACATGGTTATCAAGTTATTTTAGCGTATAATTTGACCATTAAATTTATTTAGAATATTTTTGTATTTTGACACACAAAAGTATAAAAAAATATATTTTTATCTCAGTTTGGTACAATTTCATATCATTATAACCCATTTGCCTTATTTTTTGTGCCCTAGAAATACTTGAAATTATTTCATCAATTGATTCGGCAGTCACTTTGTGGTAAAATCTATCCATTTTTAATTTAAGTTTAACTAAGTAAAAAACACTTTTTCTTCAAATCTACTATGACACGTGTTTCGACGCATTCCGCACAATTTTCGTTTCAAACACATACATTGTTTGAAAACGATGCGGAATGCATCGAAACACGTGTCACAGTAGATTTAAAAAAATAGTGGTATTTACTAAGTAAAACTTAAATTTAAAATACATTTTGTTGACAAATATTTCGTAGCCCCGACAAGAATTATTATTACTGGAAATACATAGTATTGTGTAATTTTTTCGTATTGTGGAACGATAATGAAATATAGCATTTAAAACGTGTTTTACATTGAGCCAGTTAGTGACTTCAGTGTTTGCGCCGAGAACTGACTTATATTGTTTACACCGGGAATATAGAAGTCAGCACTGACTTGCCTTGTGTTTGAAGTCAGTAACTAACTTGATCTTATCTTAAATCTGGCCCAAGCCTAATAAACTGACCTGATAATTTTAATTTTTACTAAAATTAGTTACACAGATGCAAACGAGGAAAACTTGCCATGATCATGTATTTCAAATACTTGAAAGTGATCAGGTCAGAAAATCGGAATTATCTGCGTGTATGTATGAGGAGATGCATGTATGTGGAAGAGGCGAAGATTGTGTGCAAAGACATATTGGTCCGGCGTTCTTGATTCTTTGCCTACCCCTGCGGAGGAGCGGCGTGATGGTTAGTTAGTTACGATATTATAATTAAGTTTACGAAGTGGAAATTTTAAAGTAAGGTTTACGTTTAGCGTTTGTGTTGCAAGAACGTGATTTATATTAAACTGAGCTTTGTGGTGTCCTGGTTTGTAAGTGCTCGGTGCACAATTTGCCTCAATTCCTCTCCCGGCCCTGGGCAGAGTTACGGGCGTCGTTTAATTAGGGCGTCGTTAATTCCCTTATTTGGTCGGTCCGTCTTAAGGAACACTTTGTACGTCTTCTTGTTCGCTTATCCCCAACTTGCCTGCTAGAGACTGATCATTTTTGGCAAATCTAAATTAGGATTTAATTATTTTTCAACATGAAAAGAACTTATAATTAAAATGTAACTTTGTTTTAAAATCACTATAATTTATAGTGATTTAAAAAGAAAGTTACATTTTAATTTTAAATGGAAAATCACAAGGTTAGTTCTTCAAATATAAATTATATGAAAATAACTTAATTACTTCAGCCTTTTTTTGTATCCAGTATTGAATACAGACCTCTCTTTTGGACTTCCACAGTTCTCCATTTATTGCATATTCTTTTATTGCCAAAACCCCTATACATAGCTTCAATCTGTGAAAACCAATACAATCCTAAAAAAAAAGCTAAATTGGCAGTATACAATGGAGTCCTAGTTCAAATCCTCATGTATGGTGAAGAGTTTGGCAAAAGAAGAATGAAAATATACTAAATGCAGTCGAAATTCAGATGAATGTGGGGTAAAATGATATATAAAAGATGTTCGAATGGTGATATAAGGTAAGAATGCAAGGCTGAGATAAGCGTTATCGAAAAAAAATAAGAAGGTGTGTTGAAATGGTTTTACATGTGGAACATATACATGAGGAAAGAACGAAAAAAATATGAGACAAATATAGTTGGAAATAGGAGCAGAGGAATACTGAGATAAGCTTAGAATTATCAAATATGTTAAATACTTGAAAGTTGTCCGGTCAGGGGTCGAAATAATCGGCGGGTATGTATGAGGAGATGCATGAATAAACTGACCATTTATTTTTGTCCTCAAAACGGGACATGTGCCATTTTTTACGTAATAGCATGTATATTCAAGAAAACATGTATTTTTTCATAGTTTCTATGTATTAATAAAAAGAAAAGGAATGTTGTTAAAAAAATAAGAGGAATAAATAATATAAAGAGTCGGCGGTCTTTATATAAATTAGTCAGTCTTTGCATATGACTCACCAGCCACCCGCTGTAGCCATATGCACCGAAATCAAGCTAGGATTTGTTCAGCAAAGTTATATGAAAAGGCTATTCTACAAACTATCGTCGATTTTTTCCACTTGAAAAAAAAATTGTTACCGCGTTTTTTGAAAACGGGACATTTCGACGTCCCGAAACTTTACTTGGGGACAACGGGACAGGCCATCTAAAAACGGGACGGTCCCGTTGAAAACGGGACGAATGGTCACTTTATGCATGAATTCGGAAGAGACGAAGATTGATTGCAAAGGCAGCTTGGTGTGGCGTTATATTCTCTCAGCCTACTCGTGTGTGGAAGCGGCGTGATGGTTAGTAAGTTAGTTATTTTACTACACCATCGGCAGACAAGTCAATTATTACTCCTTTTAGTGAACGTTTTTATATTTCGGGTTGACCATAAATTAGTTTAATGCGCCCGAATTCATTTCCTTACAATGCCCAGGATAATAAATGTAAAAATGTAGCAACCATATCTTATTCCAAACATAAATAAGTCTGTTGGAGTAAGCATTTTTTTGTCTCCTAATTGAGTAGTGTTACAAAAGGCATAATAAATGGTGCCTAATTATAATACAGGCTTTATTTATATTTTCGCTTGTAATGAAAAAATCCCATTAGTTTGTTTTATTGTTTGAAGGTTCAAAAATTTCCTCCCTCGTAGAGTTTAATTCTCGAAATACAGAATAATAAAAATTAAATTTATTAAAAAAAAAATACGTAAGATCTTTTTAAAACAATATTGTCTTAATTATGTAGATATGATGCAAGTATGACAAATGTACATATTATTAGAGTCGCCATGGCGTAGTCGTGTAGACTGCGAAACTGGCGTGTTGAGGGTTCGATTCCCGCCAATTGCCAAATAAATTTAAGTAGTTTAATTATAATTTTTTATTTATTTAAATCTGTAATCATTGGGAGCTACGTTTGATAGTTGTTTAAATACATTGACATACATGTATAAGTTTAACGTGTGTACGAACTTAAATATGTAATTAGTAACCGCGCGAGTTTTTTGTGCTGGGTTTTGTTTATGTGCTACCGCTTTCTCTGTGCCTTTACGCTCACGACGTTCTTTATTAAAAATAGCATTAGGAGCTATGTTTGAGAGTTGTTTAAACATATTGACATACATGTATAAGTTTCACTTGTGTACGAACTTAAGTATATAATTTGTAACCGCGCGAAATTTTTGTGTTGGGTTTTGTTTATATGTTACCGCTTTCTCTATGGCTTTACGCTCACGACGTTCTGTATAAAAACAGCATTAGGAGCTATGTTTAATAGTAGTTTACACACATTGACAAACATGTATAGGTTTAACGTGTGTACGAACATAAATATATAATTTGTAACCACGCGACATTTTTGTGCTGGGTTTTGTTTATGTGTTACAGTTTACCCTACGCCTTTATTTTAATGACGTCCTGTATAAAAACAAAGCACAAGGAGTTACATTTGATAGTCGTTTAAATATATTGACATTCATATATGTTATAACAAATATGTATGTACGTACTTATTTGTAATTTGTGATCGCGCAACTTTTTTGTGCTGGATTTTGTTTATGTGTTACCGCTTTGCCTTTACGCTCACAGCGCCCAGTGATAAATTCAACCTCGAATAGTTTTTGACCTTAAGCCGAATAAAAAATGTGTTCGGCCGGACTTGGCGGTAAAACGTAAAATCAAATAAATGGTCGCCACCGGAGCGTGGCATCTGATGGGATTTTTTCTCCGGATTAATCCTGTCTGAGGAATCCCTGTAATGAAAATGGAATTTATATTTAGGAATTATTTATGACGGCTCTTGGACCACAATACTTCGAGGAATCGATAATCGAGAGAATGATTAAGAAAATATATGTGGCGAATGTGAGTGGGAAAACAGAACGAGGACGGCCAAAAAAGAAGGTTTTTTTTCTGGAGTTTTATTTCTCTCCAGCTTAAATTTTATATGTTAAATTGTTTAATAGTAAATTCATTCATTCATATTACCCTCATCCGCACCCAATGATGCATAGGACACTGCATCATAGGAACGCAGTGTTATCTTGATCGTTAACACACGAAGGAAAAATGATCAGCCCTCTACTTCAGGCATCAGTCCAGCGTAATATTAAAATTAATATAAAAATAATAAAACCCTTATCCCCACCCCAATGGTGCATAGGGCACTGCGTCATAAACGCAGTGTTATCTTGATCGTTTACACATGAAGGAAAGGTGATCAGCCCTCCGCTTCAGGTACCAGTCCAGGGTAGTATTGAATAAATATGATAATATAATATAAAATTAATATTGAGTGAAAAAATAAAATAATAGCTAAAAATACACAACTTAATTAGTGCACCGATTAGCGTGGTAAGGTTAAATGATCGAATCCAAAAAACCGAAAAATGTAACGACTTATTTTAAAGACGCCGTTATTTTATTCGGTCTTTAAATTGAACGCCCATGTTTACACGGTAGTATAAGGTAGAATTTAATTAAAATTAATACGAAATTAATATTTAATAAACGTCTAGCTTAATTTGATATACGTTACTTCGTTACGCAACGTGTTTCTGTCAAATTCATAATAAATAATAGGAAAAGCTGTGAAGGCTTATCATTTTAAAGCGTTTGCGTCCGTCAGAACTCGTAATGCCCGTATATAATTTAATACTGTAATAAATTTTTGGAGCCGTTATTTTATGTCCCAAAAAGAGATTTTTTCTTCCTCGCCAAATTTCCGACTTATTGATTGACGTTTATTGTAATCAAATTTATCTTTGGGGTGATTTAAGAAAAAGGTTCAGCGGGGAAATGGGGTGAAGTTATTAAATAATGGATGGTCTTAGATGCCGGATCTCGATGGAGATATTATTAATCCCGAGGGGTGAGGGCTTAAACGACCAGCTGTCAAATTATTATTTGAAGAAGAAGACGTCGTTGATATTCTAGTGAATTCTCCGATTGTTTGCCTCTATTCTAACCCTGTCAAACCAGAGAACTTAACTTAATATCAGCCGTTTGTGGCCTAAGTCCCTAAGTGGCCTAAGTCCATTTGTTTTTATTTTATTTTTTGACATCTCAACAAAGATGAAGAAGAATATGGAAGTCTGGGCGTTTACAGGGCTTACGACCATCATAAAATTGTTTAAATGATCACTTTATACACGTGTAACATTCTATAACTTCTGGATATATTGACTAAAAACCAATACGCAGTTCTTAAACCCGATAGACTACACGAAAGACATCTATGGTGGGATGAGCCAAGCCATTTATTAAGCAAAAACTCTTTCATTTGTATGTGAGGTCATCCATAATTGTTTTTTGTTTTACAACGTAACGTATAAATTTGATGTTTTAAACAAGAATTTAGCATTTTTTGATGTCTCGACCACATGAAGAAGAATATGGAAGTCTGGATATTTACAGGGTTAAAACCTGTCAAAGTCTGGTTAAGTGATCACTTTAAACATGTTAAACACTCACCGTTCCACACATGATTGAGAACAACACTAATTTTTAAAGTTCTCAATTTTAAAAAATACTAAAATACTAAATATATGTTTAATCTCATGACACAGTACATATGAGTTCACATCACTCATCTATGTCGGATTGAGAAAGCTTCTTTATATTCTTCTTCATTCATTAAATAATAAAACCCTTATCCGCACCCCAATGGTGCGTAGGGCACTGCTTCATATAAACGCGGTGTTATCTTGATCGTTTACATATGAAGGAAAGGTGATCAGCCCTCCGCTTCAGGTACCAGTCCAGGGTATTATTACATAAATATTAGATTGGAAAAATCACCTATATTTATTTGACCCCCCCTGGGAATCGAACCCGGGACCTCCAGAACGGTAGCCGAGCGTGCTGACCATTACACTACGGAGGCGGACATTATAAATATATGTTATTAGTAAAAATTAGTAAATTTTTTTTTTTTTGATGTTGCATTGCGGTGACATTCCGCATATACTATATATATATATATGTATATATTGGATGGAAAACAAAATTATGCAGGAAAATCTATTATCATATATTTTTTTTATTCAAAGAAAGAGAAACATTTGTGTTTTTACTATTTAAAAAAAAACTTCGATTTCATACTTTTGTGAGCCTAAGCGGCTCATTATTAGAAATAGGTATCAAATTGTAGTACAGGGGGATCGAACCGAGAAACCTTAACTCAGGAGTCCGCGACACTAACCACGGGACCACAACCCGAATTTTCACTTGGTTTATATCGTTAAACGATGGAATATTAAGAACGTACATTCAGATTCTCCAGCGACGATTTATTTTTTGAAAATAATTTTAAAGAGAGTGTTAGGTCTAAAAAATTGAATAAGATATTATTTTATACGATTTTAAATCGAATATGGGATTTAATAATAAATTAATGTTTTAACTGAGAATGTTTTTCAACTACACTTTTACAAAATATATAATTTTTTAAGGAAATTAAATTATAACAATAAAAAATCGTGATTTACTGAGATCAGATATTTCCAAAAATAAATACATATATTCCTTTTCATAAGAAATGAGTGGGATTTTCATTCGGCTGATGGACACAAGGTACCCAGGGGAAATATAATATGTTTGTTTCTGAGATAAATAATATCTATTTTGCACAAAACATTATTTATATTACAAGAAAGCTTTTATTTTGAATCAAAATGTTAATAAATCATATCATTTTTGATATTATCAAAGAGTAATAAGTTTCCATTTTAATGAAATCACGAATCGAATTTGATGATGTCGGTTATTTATTGAATTTGATATTTTTATATATTATTTATTTTTATTCATTGGTACATACGCCTCAAAAGGCATTTACATGCACAATATAAGAAAATAAAACTATTACAGCAATGTCCGCCTCCGTAGTGTAGTGGTCAGCACGCTCGGCTACCGTTCTGGAGGTCCCGGGTCCGATTTCCAGGGGGGTAATCGAACTAAGTTATTCTTTCACTGTAATATTTATTCAATATTACCCTGGACTGTTACCTGAAGCGAAGGGCTGATCACCTTTCCTTAATGTGTTAACGATCAAGATAACACTGCGTTTATATGATACAGTGCTCTATGCACCATTTGGGTGCGGATAAGGGCTTGAAGAAGAAGATTACAGCAATATAATGCAACGTAAGTATACATAATTAAGTACATGACATAATATAACATATAAAAATGTAATGTAAACGTAGCATAATCAGATTAATACAAATAAAGTGTTGATAAAAATTCACGAAAAACAAATGTAAGAACTGGTGTTTGAAATGAGTGAAGTTAGTGTTGCATTATATCTTTTATATGATTTATAGTACTGTTTGCAAGAAAACGAACGCATGAAAGCCGTAGTTAATATAATGTTTAGTGTTTAAATGTATGAACATAATTTTATTTTTAATTCTAGTTTTACTAGGTAAATCTCTTTGGAATCTATTATGACATATGTTTCGATTCATTCCGCATCATTTTCAAATACCTTGAAATGAAATTGACGCAGAATGTATCGAAACACGTTTCACGAAACAATAGATTTTAAGGAATAGTGGTGTTTACCAAGTAAAATTTTGATTTAAAATATATAGATATTACACAAAGTGACATGAACACATGATTGACACTTAATAAATTGCTTAGGCGTCTGATAAATGTTGTATATTGAATAATAACGTTGATAAATGATGTTTCAAAATTGGTTCATATATACAGAACTTCCAAGAATTTAAGTAGTGAGGTTTTCAATAATAGGTAGAATTAGTGTTTGTTACACGTGTGTAAAGTGATCGCTTAAACCAGCCTATGACGGTCGTAAGCCCCGTAAATACCCAGACTTCCATATTTTTATTCTCTATCTACGTTGAGATTTTAAAAAATGTACTTTTAAATTTTCAATTTTGTCACTAAATTTGTTACATAATAAAAATAATACATTTCTTGATGTCGTTGTTCAGTTATATCATCATGTGTATTGGTTTTTTGTGATAAATAGGCAGAAATTCCATAAAATGAAAAAAAAAACATGTATTTTTTCACGTATTTTTATTTTCTGCACATCGAAGGGATTTGTTTTCGCATGCTGCATCGAAATCCCCATTACGTGCATCATGTAATAGCATTTCCTTTCAATAAAATGAAAACTACCCCATCTTGATTTTTATTTCAATCAATACGTACACTTTATCGCAGATGCTGATTTAAAGTTGCTTACCTAGGGGAAACTTTAATCTTCAAAATTGCAGCTGAGTTGGCCATAAAGTCGATGTAAATAAAAGGCACCCCAGGATGGGACGGGAAATGCAGGGAAAATCGGCGCGAGTGAATTTCGAGAGAGGGAAATTGAGTAAATAAGGAATGGGAGAACCGTATCGATGTCTTGCTCCCTCGGATTGTTTAGAGAGATATAGACTTGCTAACTCGAAGGGCCTGGCTAGAGATGGCCAAGGGATGTTTCATATTCAATACAGAAATAATCCGAACAAGAAAATTAACTTTTCCACTGAACCTATTCAAACGTTTTGTTACTTGAAGACGTAGCCTCATATACATAATTATAAACAAATTAGTATTTTTTTTTAAATATTGCTAAGTAATAATGCAATAGAGTCAATGTTTACTTTCATAAAATGTCCATTGTTATAAAAAAAAAATCAGTTTTAGTACCGTCGGATTTACTTCTTCTTCTTCTTCTTTTTGTAGATCCTAGGGATCTGTTTGTGCCTCCGCATGTCGCCCTTGGGATGTTGACTCCCAGCTGTCTTTTCATCTTTTCGGAGGTCTGCCTGGGGGTCTGCGTCCTTCAAGGTTACCTTGAAGGGCGATACGTGGATGTATGTCCTCTGACATTCTTTTTATATGTTCATTTCAGTACCGTAGCCCTGAACTTATAAATACGCAAGTAAATGATTTTGCTAAAAGTCCGTTATTAAATATGTTTCCAATCACTCATCATACCTGATCCTTTTTGACTGTGACTGCCGATTAACACAAAAAAATAAAGCCACTTGAGATCTACCCAAGCTTCTTTCCCTAACCGTCAGAATATTTTGAATTTTGTTTAAGTAGATAGTGTTTTAGTATTAATCAGTCTTGATAAAGAAGCGGTTAGCTTCAAAACCGGTAGACATTATAATTAAGTTATAATAAAATATTTATAGTGATTTCGAAACAATGTTGCATTTTAATTATAATAATAAAATGTATAAAAAATAAATATCAAGCCACTTATTGAACTTTTTACTGTGCAGCAAATCTTGAAAGGTAAAACCTGAATGTTTTTTCTCCATTTGAAAAATATTTATAATATTTATAAAAATAATTAAACAATACCTTTTTTACAAAATGCAAAAACAACACTTTCTGCCCTGTAGCGGGTAAATTTTAAGTTAAAAATATTCCGCTTTTGCTGAGATATAGTAAATCGTCTGGACATTACGAAAACATGCACAACTGAAAATTGTTGAAAGCAGTGAGCGATATGCCAACATATATAAATAGTTCATATGATTTAATGATTCCGAAATCGATTACGACAATATCTTTTCCCAAGGGCAGTGTATGTACCCGTCTTGACGCACGAGTTACCAGCAAAAGCTACATTTTAGTCAAGCTCAAAGAAATCGGTATTCTTATCTTTTCTTCCTTCTTATCCATATCAGACTGGACGACGAACGTTCGCTGGGATGTGTATTTTTTCTCATTTCCTGAAACATGTTCGTATTACTTTTGTCTCGTAGTTTCCCCAGTCAGCAGCAGCTCTATAAGACTATGTTTAGTTAATATTATCTTTAAAACAATGATTCATTTTCACCTCCGTTTTTAAGGCTTTGTGTCTGAAAAATATCAATCTTAGGGAATAACCATAAATGACATGTAATAGAAAATTGGATTTTTTACACATTCATAAACCGTTTTTATCCTAATGTTTGAAATATATACTGTACATAATTTTAAATGTATCAATAATTGACCTAACCTATCTTAACCTAACCTAATGTTTGAAAAATACTTATATACCAAATAATTATAGGCAGCGAGAATAGAGCTCCACATCACTCTTGTCGTTACAAACTTTACATTATATTTTATTTATTGATTTTGTATTAACTTTGTGGAATAACATTTGGTGGTATTAAACTAGTATTTAATAAAAAAAAACATTCTTTGCCTCATCCACATTCAAGCATTTCCTCATACATATCCGCCGATTATTCCAACTCCAGATCTGACCACTTTAAAGTATTTGAAATACTTTATGATGTCATGTTTTCCTCGCTCTTCTTTTGCTACTATTTCCAACAACATTTAAATCATATATTTTTATTATGAACTGACTAAATGAGTTAGAACATGGAAAAAATAAAAGCTTGATCTTTTCCACATTTTTTTTTGTCCATAAACTTTGCTTTGCCTTCACGATGAAATTTCAGTTTATGTGGGCGTTCGTTGGTTTAAATTATGTCACAATCAATATAAACTTTTGAAGGTTTGAACGTCCTGTGAAAGTTGAGATAATTGTTTTATTTGAGATATTTGTGACGCGTTGTCAGTAAGGGTGTTCGTTGGGTGTGTAATGCTTTTGCCCGTTGTTTGAATTATCTTAAGTATTCTTTTTTGACATCTCATCTAAGATGAAGAAGAATATAGAAGTCTGGGCATTTACGGGGCTCACAACCATCATAGGCTGGTTTAAGTAATCACTTTACACAAGTGTAACATACACCAATTCTACCCATTATTGACAACCACACTGTTCAAATTCTTGAAAGTTCTATATATATGAACCAATTTTGAAACATTGTTTTTGAATCACTAGAATTTCACTGGAGACATCTATTGGTGAGATGAAAAGAAGCTTTTGATTAAGCAAAAAACTCTTTTATTAGTATGAAAAATAACTCCTATTATTGGAGATAATCCAGATTTGTGAACAAGTATTTGGACACACTCAAAATGTTGTATCTAAAGTAAGTCTTTATTGAACGCGTGTAATTTAATATTCGTTACCTGTATTTCACATATCACTCATATTATTTTTAAAAGTAGGTATTATTAATGTTAACACCCAGAATAATTTTTTTTAAATATCATATTTTTTCACAAAATTTTGGATGTGTTAAAATCCTTGTATTTAAATCTGGGTTTCAACATTTAAGAGATATTTTTACAAACGTATAACATACACCATTCCACCCATGATTGACAACCACACTATATATATATTTTTTTGAAACTCATAAATATATCATAAATCACATTAAGCTTCGTGTTTGAGTTCACAACAGTTATGAAACTAATACCTTAAAAAGGTTTTACTTTTGGCTATAAAGCGTGACATACCCTCTATAAGGTTGTTTAATGCCCTAAAAATTGTTTTAATTTTAACCATTAAGTTTGACATACCCTAGGTTTTCTGTTAAATGCTTTAAAAATTGTTTAACTTTTAATTATAAAGGGTGATAAACCTTTGTTAATTTAATTTTTATAATTTTTTTCACGTTATTTACTGTGATAACAATATATGAAAGATCTTTATTTTCAAAGAATTTTTTTTATCACTCATATTAAAAATTGCGTAGGAAGCCTTTGAAGGAAGGAAGATGTACGAGCATTATCTTATTTTGTATTTACTGTAAATGTATACACGAATTGTATCAATTAACGTTATTTATTTTTTCCGCCTCCGTAGTGTAATGTTTAGCACGCTCGGCTACCGTTCTGGAGGTCCCAGGTTCGATTCCCAGGGGGGGGGTCAAATAAATATAAGTGATTTTTTCACTGTAATATTTGTTCGATATTACCCTGGACTGGTACCTAAAGCGGAGGGCTGATCAACTTTCCTTCATGTGAAACGATCAAGATAACACTGCGTTTATATGAAGCAGTGCCTTATGCACCATTGGGGTGCGGATAAGGGTTTTAATATTTATTATTAACGTTATTTATACCCGACTAAGCACAAAATGAAATTTATCTCGGATTTCAGCTCTATTTGAAAGATTTTGAATTTTTGCTAGAATTGTGGGTACTAAATTTGTTTCAAACACTACGTATTCACAGTTTTTTATTTAAAGAAAAGGAATGGTAAATTTTAAAAAAGTTCATTAAGCCAATAAATTTCTTGGTTATAAATTAATATATTTTCGCTTAGTATTGAAAAAAACGTAAATAACATATAAAAGTCAATATGTTCATTGATATCCCTACAAAAATTGAGAATAATATGGATATCTGGATATTTACAAGGCTAACGGCCTATAATTGGCTGGTTTCATTGATCATTTTGTACACTGTGCAACATTCGTTTTTCTACCCATGGTTGACAACCACATTACTAAAATTTCAGAGGATGTATTTATGTTTCAATTAAAAAGGTCAACTTTTTTATATTTTTTTATTTATATACATTTATTTAATCACAATTTATGCATATTTAGAACTTTAAAAAAAAAATGCAGAGACCTACCAAGACACCTTGTGTGTCTTGTCGGTGGAGTTCTTTTTTAATACATTTTTTTTATTATTGTTAACGATTTTAACCTAATGTAGACACAAAAAAGAGAAAAATAATTAAGAATATAAACATTTTGCAATTTTCATAAAATTAACTCTTGATCATTTACCCATTCCTTTATTTTGCCTTTGTTCTATATCTTATTTTGACCTCTAACATCCGTAGGCAACAAATTAAAAATGTTCGGAACGATATTTTGCAGTGTTCGACTCCCATATTTATTGTTAATTCTTGGGACTATCAAACCTTCGTTGTGTGTAAATCGTGTATCATGGTTGTGTACTAAAGGATTTCGATATTTTTATTTATGCATGTATCTTTGTCCTAAAATATCCATGGGTAAAATAAGTGAGATTTTTCAGAAGCAGAAAAATTCGTAAAATGGATGCAAGATTCTTTCTCGAATTATTTTAAATGCATATGTCCATTTTTTTATACTTTTCTTCATCTGTGTTGAGATATCAATAAAAAACTTGAATATAAATTCCTCCTATGTGGATCAAATCCAGAATTTATGAGCGAAAATTTGGGCATACATTCTTTAAATGTTGTAAATATGGAAAATATTAAATAAAATGATAAATACCAAATACTATTAAAATTATCATATTATACATATTTATCCCATTTATCACTACGAGTAAAGTACATTTTGTTAACACCTTTATCAAAAGGATATTGTTTGTTTTTTTAATAGAAAGGGTTTAATAATTCATAATCTCAAAGGCTAGGATTTGTATGTTGTGCGAAAAGGCCCGTTTTCGCTTCAAATCTTAAAGCTATGGTGTATTTATTTGTTCTGAAAAATTAATCTAGCTCAGCGTTTTGAAACATTTCTGTAAACTTATTTCATGTTTCCATTTATCGTGTTCGCATAGTTAAGACGTTCGGTTTATTTCGATGAGGTAGTTCAGTGCTACCTAGAAATTATTTTTCAAAAATATTTTTATTGAATTTTTGGCGAAATGTCCAGGATTTAAAAAAAATAATGAACTTCTCACACACAAAAAAAAATATATTATACAATTGTATTTATTTTCATCGCATAAAAGTAGACTGATTTCGATTTCTCGGACGAACGTGCGGCAAATCGATGTATAATATATGTTCGAATGGTGAAATAAAGAAAAGTATACATAGCTGAAAAAGCAATATCGATAAAATTAAGGAAAGAGTGTTGTGATAGTTTGCATTTAAATATATTATTTATTGATTCGGCATTAACGTTGTGGAATCACATGATTATTTTATTAAAATAAAACACTCTAATATACCACTTTAATGAGTTTTATTAACATATACGACTAGTTTCGAAAACGACAGATGTTTTCATCTTCTGGTACAAATTAAAAACTACTATTTTTAATTTGTACCAGAAGATGAAAACATCTTTCGTTTTCGAAACTAGTCATATATATAAATAAAACTCATTTAAGTGGTATGTTCAATAAAGTGTTTAATTTTAATAAAATTCCATTTGAATAATGAATGAGTGAGAAAAGGTCGGTAAAACTAATTGGTCACGATAAATTAAAACAAAGTTTAAATAAAGTGTCCGCCTCCGTAGTGTAATGGTCAGCACGCTCGGCTACCGTTCTGGAGGTCCCGGGTTCGATTCCCAGGGGGGGGGTCAAATAAATATAAGTGATTTTTTCACTGTAATATTTATTCAATATTACCCTGGACTGGTACCTGAGGCGGAGGGCTGATCACCTTTCCTTCATGTGTAAACGATCAAGATAACACTGCGTTAATATGAAGCAGTGCCCTATGCACCGTTGGGGTGCGGATAAGGGTTTAAAAAAAATGCAAAAACACAAACTATTAAGTATGAATATTATTATATGTATTATAAATATTATAATATTATTAGCGCTGTAGTTTTTTTGTCTCCATAGTATAGTGGCTAGCATGCTGAAGGTCCCGGGCTCAATTACCAGATGGTGAAGCAGCGTGATGGTTAGTCGTCATTAAAATATAAAACAGAGGTTGAGGACCGCCTTGAAATATCCTTTTTAATGGTGTTTTCGTTACTAGGTTAG